>NW_027467055.1:272500-283322 GCF_046128005.1 Genypterus blacodes
GATAGTGTGCAGCATGGCGTCTTTAGGGACGGCTCCTATCTCTCCTTCCTGGGCTCTATCAGTCCCCCTCTGCACCACCAGCTACAGTAATTACTGCCAAACGCCACGGACAGATACAGATAATCAGTGTGTGTGTGTGTGAATGTTGACTATGGGCTAACTCAAATGACAGACACGGGCGAGATATGATGTAGTGAGATCATTTCATCTGCAGGGAGACGAGCAGAAAACTCCCAAGGTTGTATTTGTCTTTTCAAAATAAAACAAAACGCAGCACGTTCATGCAGACGTGCGGACTCACACTCACACACAGTCACACACACACTCACACACCTGCTCCTTCCTCCTTTCTGAGTAATGAGGAGGAAGAAGATCAAAGCGGACAACCTGATCCAGCCAATAGGAGCGTCTCAGTGTTTATCATCCCCCCTCCATCATCACCCTCCATGTTAACAACCGTCTGATGAATCACGTGCGAGGAATATCAGCGGCGGTGCAGCATTACACCACTAATTAGGTGTGTGTTATGATATCACTGGCACGATATCTTCGCTCATTTACAGAGATCCGTCACAGATAACAGGTAGATTCATATAAAGAATGTGGTCACTACAACTTTGTATCTCACTTTCTTCACCCAAATATAAAAAAATCACCAAAATCAACCTTTATTTTGTAATTGAAACAGATTGCTGATGAATTAGGTGTGCACTTAGTTACATATCACACACACACTCTTGGTTTAGCATTACGGGCAGGGTGTTTTATCAGGCGTTACACACTGAATCGCAGGTATTAGATGTAGGCCAGACTAAATGCGGTTTTCGTACGTGGCTACTTCTTGGCTGTGAACTCAACTGTTTTTGTCTCTTGTTTGTTTTGGCTTTGACTGAACTGAGCAGAGATGCCAGACCAGCAGACCAGACCAGTGTGTGTGTGTGTGTGTGTGTTTAAGAGAGGAAGATGGAGGTAGATTGCTGCAGCTGCTTTGAAGGATTTAGAAGGGTTCTGGAAGTTGTGGTAAATCTAGAGATCATGCTCCCCACACACACACACACACACACACACACACACACACACTCACGCACACACACACACACACACACGCAGACATAGTACCACGGTGTGAGATAGAAAACTGAGCAGTGTCTCTCTCTCTGTTTATAAACTGTTGCCTCAATCAAAGTGAGAGAGACCAGACCTCTGACTCTGAGTCCCAGTTAGAGCACCATCCTCCGTCGTCTGCCCGGTTCTGCAAAGTGACACACATACACACACATGTAAATGTGGAGCATGAACACGCTCACACTCTCACACTGCAGCTGCAGCACATCTACTTTACTTCCGACAGGCCAATATGGGCTTTCAGCCAACTGGACTTCAAGCCCCGTACAACTTAAGTAACAGTGTGTGAGGGTGTGTGTGTGTGTGTGTGTGGAGGTGGTGATGTGGGGTTTGAGAGGTTCTGGGCAGAGTCACCAATGTAACATTCCCTGCTGGATGTATTGACCAACAAAGACTCGGGGGGTTTTGCAGGGTTGATTTGTTGTTGACCTCCATCTGTGTACGACGGCGTTCTCTAATGGACTTAAATGTGTAACTGAGAGTCAAAGTAGCGATACTCCAATGCAAATGGAAAAAATACATCATCACAAGAAGAAGTAATTGTATATAAGACAAAGTAAACAAGTACAAGTTGCTAAATGTACTTGAGAATCCATTGTAAGAGCAGGCGTGGGCGACGAAGAGGAGAAGAAAGGTTTCTGGGGATTTTCACGTTTCCAGTTCCACCGAAGACGGAAAGGAAGGAAGGAACAAACAAAGGAAAGGAGGAAAGAAGGACGTTACCGCAGGACGCGATGATGAGCGTGAGAACAGAACCATTTATTCATCTTCATCAATTCATCACAATGCATCACTGCTGGTATCAGGATCACTACCAAGTCTGACACCCCCGTCCCCCAACTGGTTTCCGAGGTGATGGATGAAGGCGATGTCTAGGCCACCACACACACATGCATGCGTGCGTCCTACACACGGGACACGGCGTGATCTGGTCACATACTGTACATTCCAACATCCATCCATATCCACCCTTTTGCGCATATTGTGAAACCCAGTGCCTTTAAAACACACACACACACACACGCGCGCGAGCTTCCACAGATAAGTGTGTATGCGCGCACACATTCCAGAGAACCAAGACACTCTAACTCCCTCGCACTGTAAGGACAAGACTTCCAGGTCGTTAACCTAACGCCGCGACGGAGAATCGGTCTTATTGGCCAACGCGGCCGCTCGCCTCCCTCCCCGGATGTCCCCGTCACCCCGAATATCAAAGGACTGTTGTCTTTTTGAAATATAATATGATGTTTCCACTCCCACAAACACATTCATAATTCTCTGTTATTGCCCAACGTGTCTGGCTCATCCCTCTGCCCTCAGCTCCCTCACTCCCTGCTGGATCCCTGCACTTTATGCAACCTCTCCTCTGGCCGTTTCACTTTGATTCTTCACTGAGGCAAAAAAGCAATTTGTGCATATATGTGCGAGAGTGTGTGAGTGTGTGTGAGTGTGTGTGTGTGTGTGTGCTGGTGGGGAGTGTAGCCGTGATAAGGGACAGAGAGCCGGAGTGCTCAGACATAGATGGATGATGTTTTCTCACCCCTAAGTCTCACTTCTAGATTACAGTTTCTCTCCTTCAGACGAACCAAACTTCCACTTCTTCTTCTCTCTCTCTCTCTCTCTCTCTCTCTCTCTCTCTCTCTCTCTCTCTCTCTCTTGTGGGGTTTCTCTTATTTCTAATTAAACTCAAGTCACACATTTATTCAAAGTTGTAACATATTGTCCCCGAGCGCGAGTGTGTGTGTGTGCGTCTTCCTCCTGTAAACACTTAAAGAGGTCGTTGTGAGGAATGACGGTGGAGGAAACGCTCCCTTAAAAGACTTAAAAGATTTTCTGGGAAATTGCATTTGATTTAAGATCGCTGACACAGCCTTTTTTTTGTATGTTGGAGCATTTTCTGTTATATTTGCTCCTCACTTAAAGCCCAAACGCCTGAAAGGATCCTTTCACAACGCCAGTGCAAGGAAACATGTAATGTAGGAAGCAACATTCCATAACAGAGCGGTGTTATTCTGTACAGATGTTACAAAATCAATGTTTTGGGTGGACAATTTACCCAGAATGCAAGCTGCAGACTGATGGCAACAATTTCTTATAGGTCAACACTTTCTGAATAGCCAGAAAAACAATGTTAGAAACTTCAGAAATAATTTCCCCTAAAATCATAAAATTTTGTAAAATCACCAGTTTTACTTTGATATTGGATGAAGATGAAGATGAAGCAAATTAACCAAATTGAATAAGTTTATTCAGTATAAAGTATAAATCATCTTTTTGCTTTGAAGCCATTTGCTTGATGTAATGTTTCTCTTTATGTACAAACTAATCACATTAGACTTTACAGCTTTACACATTTATCAAACGTGTGTGTGTGTGTGTGTGTGTGTGTGTGTGTGTGTGTGTGTGTTTGTGTGTACGCATGGGAGTGAAATGATAATGACCCTCCAGGCATCAGGTGTCCCCCTCGGTGGCCCTCCTAACAACATCTGGATCCCTTCCCTTCGTGGTGACATCACACAGCCAGCGTGACCTTTAACCCTAAACCGGCTAATTAGCAGAATGTCCCTCGCTAAGCGCCGCAGTCTCCCCTCTTTCCTTCTCTTTCCCTCTCTCCATCCTCCTCATTCCCTCTCTCCACCTGTTGCCTTTCGTCAGCGAGTGTGTGACCGGGGCTCCGAGAGGCTAAAGCGCTCACTGAAAGGTTTTCGTAAACACTCACACACACACCGCTTTGTTTTCTCGCCGCTTTAAAGGGCCATTACGCCTTTTTCTGCGTCTCTAAACTCGAGATGATGTCATTCGCAAACATCATGCACTTAGTTTGATGAAGTAAAAGTGATAGATATTAGATTTTGTGGCACGTTAGGATTGATTTCTCTTCGGTGTTACCTCAGGGTCTGTGTTTTATCGCCGCGGTGGGAGAGAGAGAGAGAGAGAGAGAGAGAGAGAGAGCACAGCGAGCCATGAGGATTGCCAGAAAGCTTCTCCCCGCGAGCTATTTTGGTTTGCGTCCCTCTCCCTCACTCTCTGCTGGATCCATGTATCTCAGAGGTGATCATCAATCTAGCAGACTCTATTATTACTTTTCCACAAAGTGCTTTGATTTCCAGCCCACCCAGGAGATTAAGACTGAACCTCCCTCCTTCCTCTCCACTGTCCTACCATCCCCTCACCTTTATATTCCTCTCTCTCTCTCTCTCTCTCCTTCCCTCTGCCCCTCTTCACTCTTTCATAAACCTTTATTAGATCCACATACGTGACCCCTGAATCAACCTGTGTGGCAATTCATTGTTTCATTCTTACAGGAGGGGGAGGGCGGAGAAAAAAAAAAAAAAAGTAGTGGCGGTGCCTGTTTAGATGCACTATGACACCGGAAGCAAAGAGGTTAAAGGTCACTCCTCCAGAGACACACCTCTTATCTGCGCACACGCTTCAGCTGTGCACACACACACACACACACGCACACACACAAGTACGAAATCCCAGGAAGGAAAACCCCAAAACGTGGCACATGTTTCATTAATAACGGAGGAAGGTTTAAACATCACAACCCACCGGCTCGTGGGTTTACGTTTCCATGGACGCACCCCGATGTCGTCTTAAACTTCAGGGGTGCTTGTTGTTTGGGCTTGTTTGGCGCCGGGTGGACCTGTGCGTGGAGCATCAGTGTGGAATGATGTGGAAGGCCAAACAGGGGATCGGAGGTGCCGGGTATCCATTACATCAGAGGGGACCGAGGCGCCAGTTTGCCATTTGAGACTTGACACCCATGTCCTTGCACTTTAACTGGGGAGACGGGCTGAAGCCTCACGGGTGCTCGGGCCACGGGTAAATACTGGGATTACCAGAGGAAGGACGGCCGACTACTCAAAGCATGATCTCATATCGTTTAAAATCTGTGTGTCTGGAGAAAATAATAAACGAATAATAAATTTAATGATGAAGATGAGGAGGAGGAGAGGAACTGACAAATATTGGGATGTTTTAAAACTTTGATCTTAACAAGCAACACAACATCTTCCATTAGTTGAAAAAGTGCAATCCTGCATAAGAACCTAAAAGATTGTTTTAATAAAGAGAGAAAATACTGTCACGTTCTGATTTCCCCCGATTCGGGATTTCTAATTCAGCCTCCTAAAGTGACATTCATGTATCCTGCAGGTCCCAAAGTGAGATCAGACTCCTTGGAAGAGTATTTGGGAGTGTTTTGGGGGGTACGTGAGTATCTGGTAAGACTCTACAGTCCATCTGAAGGCCCCTCGGGGTCCTGAGTCCTGTTGGATCCCTTCAGTCAGCTCAGCATCGTGGTCTCCTCCCAGCATGAGGTAACGCCCTCTGTGGCCATGGAGATAAAAACTCTGTTCCTGTCTGATCTGTTCACGAACCGCTGTTCATGAACACATCAGCAGATCCGTGTCGGTCCGCTCCTGTCCTCCCTCCGCGTCCCTCCATGCTGTGAGTCCCGCCCCGGGGCCGGAGAGAGTCCACCATGTCCACCGGGTCTCTCAGCGACGTCGACGACGAGCTCCTGGACGGGATCCTGAAGTTTGGCTCCAACGAGAGCACGGATGAGAGCTCCAACTGCGAAGGCGAGGGCGCCTCCGCCAACGACGAGCCGCGGGAGCAGAAGAGGAAGAAGAGGAAGAGCGCGTCGCGGAAGACGGCCAAGGGTGGGGTGCAACAGGAGGGCAAGCAGGTGCAGAGGAACGCGGCCAACGCCCGGGAGAGAGCCAGGATGCGCGTCCTCTCCAAAGCCTTCTCCCGCCTCAAGACCGCCTTACCCTGGGTGCCCTCGGACACCAAACTGTCCAAGCTGGACACGCTGCGTCTCGCCTCCAGCTACATCGCGCATCTCCGCCAGATCCTCGCCAACGACAAATACGAGAACGGATTTATTCACCCTGTAAACCTGGTGAGACTCCGGCTGCCTGCACGCTACTGACTGATGACTGATTTAAGGAGAGGAATTAGAGAAATAACACATCCCAAACTTTCATTAATTATTCCCTGTAGCCCAGTTTGCCCTTTTTTTAATTTGTGTTAAATTTCCGATGTGATTTATAGAAGTTGTTGGATTTTAACATTTAATATTTTGTGTTTAACTATGGATGGATTTTAATCAGAGAAGGTGAAGATGTGAAACAGGTGGATGAAGAGCAACATGCTGCTATTTATACTGAGGGATATTTATGTTAAAAAAGTCTTATTAATACAAAATATAGCCTATATGAATGCAGCTGCGAGTAGTTTAATACAAATAAATATTGCAATAATTGTATTAGTAATACATTGTATAATTTTGAATAATAATACAGTAACAGAGGTGCAGGTTTGGTATATTTTTCAATTACAGGAGACAAAATACAACTAATTTCATGATAAATCTTATATGGCTGCTAGTTTAATATCATATCTGACCAAAAATATTATTTTTTAAACACACTGCACACACACACACACACACACACACACACACACACACACACACACACACACACACACACAAAGGTAGTTGCTTTCTCATAAACATCAGCTGTGCTCACTCAAAAGACGTTTCGCTTCTTGCCTCATTTGTTGCAGATCACACTTGTTTATCCTGTCTTGTGTCCTCCTGTCCTAACTCTCCGTCTCCTCCGCAGACGTGGCCCTTCATGGTTGCAGGTAAACCGGAGACCGATTTGAAGGAGATGCTGAACACGACTCGTCTATGTGGAACGACGGCGTCCTGATGCCTTCAAACGGACTCATAGAAGGACACTTTTATTTTTTTAGATTACTAAAAAGAGCAATTATTTTCCAGGAACAATTTTTTTTTTATTACGCTTGTTTTAAAGGGACAGACATGCACGTCTCCTCCCCGCAGACTGAGTGGGAACAGAGGGAGGACATAGAGGGAGGATGCGTCCTCTCTCCCGCGTTCCTGTAAAGACTTTTATTTAAATGCACCACTCGCTGTCTTTGCTGGTTCAAAGATAAACCTCCTGCTATAAATGTCTTTTTATACTCTTCAGATACATTCTCACTCTGCAGGCCTGTTATGGGGGCTACAATGGAACCGTGAGTGTCTGCTGTCTCCTGGTTTGTGCAGATTACATGTATATATAAAACATATTTGTACCATGTTTACACTGAGTGTGTTGTCGCCCCCCTGCTCGTTATTCTTTCACCTCCAGTGTGTGGGCCAATGTGTTGACCTCTGTGACCTCTCTTATCACTGCACTCCTTCAAAAAAAGCAAGAACCTGAGTAGCAACAAAGCGCCAGAGTACAGATAAGTCTCTCTCTCTCTGTCTTTCTGTCTCTCTGTCTCTAAGATAACTGTGCACATGGTTGTCGTTACATAAACAAACTGATGCCTTCAAAGATGATTCAGGACCCTAAAGTCTGTTCGTGCTTTTGTTGATCTGTAGTCTAAACAAGTTCTCATTAAGTGCGTAGAAATGTAAGATAAGATTTAAATACTAATCTACTATTTTAATATACAAATGCATCTTAAGCATCGCCTTTAATAATTCATGTATAATAATATTACTTTAATTTAGGCGATACGATTCCTGCTGCTTTGTGTGATTAATGATCATAAACAGTCACAGGTGTGCTGATTGGTTGGCCTATTTAGGGATCCGGCCAATCAGAGGAGAGGACTGGACGGGTCAGTTTTGAAAGTAGTAAAGGCGCACATGGAGCTCTAATCCCGCCCAGACGCCTTGTTTTATTTCACCGAGGTTATGACCGCTGTGTTTACATCATACGGACAGTTATTTATGCAGTCTGACACACGCCCACCCCCCAACCCCCTTTCTCTCTGAGTGTGTGTGTGTGTGAGGGAGGCTTGCGGGCCCTTATAGTCCGGCCCTATACTACTGCGTCCTTTCCCCAACTGAAGACGTTAAAGAGACGTAAATATGAGTAAAAGGGCCTCAGCACCGCTTCAAACTGCTGCTACCAACGTAAGGAGCTTTATAATACAAGGGCTAGTTAACAACTGGAGCTATTTCATTTAACTTTATGTTTAAATGTGAGCATATATCATTCAAAAGATGCCTAAAATATAAAACGGTATGTGAACATTTTAAAGGATTGACACAGAAATGAATGACTATGATTATTCTTCAACCCTATTAACCCACAGTCAGTTTTGCGGTGACACACTTTCCCTTCACGTTATTCAGGCTACAACAACAAAACACAACAGGACGCCTGGCTGTGTCATTTAGCAGGAAAGACAAGATTGAGCACCGGAGTCATAAAAAGAGTCCCACCGCCGTTTCCTTAAGGACCCTCACCCAATACATCAGCGGCGGCGTGGCAGGGGCCTCGCCGTCACCCCAGAGAGACCACCGGGGAGAAAATAAACTGGGCCGCCTCCTTCCAGGGGCCAGCTGGAGAGAGAGAGGGTGTGTGTGTGTGTGTGTGTGTGTGTGTGTGCAGGGCAGGGATTCCCATACTTGCTAATTGTTTTATTGGACGGCTGCCCAAACTGTGATGTGAAGTAAAGTCTTCCCCTATTTGCTCCAACCACTTTTCTTCAAAACACTTTACTTTACAGCGGTGTGGCTGCTTGTCAGAAGCCATATTCTAACATGTCTATCCTCTCATAGGGAAAAATGTGTTTGTGTGTGTGTGTGTGTGTGTGTGTGTGTGTGTGTGTGTGTGTGTGTGTGTGTGTGTGTGTGTGCGAGCGTACGGCTGCAGATGTTCAGCTATAGGGGTAAAAAAAAAAGTGCAGATATCCAAAAGAAGACCCACCATGACGGCAAATCCATGTAACTTAGAAAGTCGATCTAACTGGACTGATTCATGAACTTTATTACACACATGTTCACATGTTTCTGTTGTACATGTGAATACAGATGTTGTCACAGTACTATAAACACTGATTTTATATTAATATTACAAATTTTACGCTTGGCACTAACAAAAACGACCACGGGTTTTTATTGCCCTCTTGTGGCCATGGTGAGTAACTACGACTTCAGTGTTTCTAGACGAGAGGGATCTTGGCTGCAGCATCACTGAGCTGCTTTCATCAACCAACAACAAGCAAGTGGGAAGATGGAATATAAGAACAATAAAAGCAAAAACTATGATATAATAATAATAAAAAACTAAAAAGCCATAAAAAAGCGTTTAGATCATAGATAATAATAATAAGAACAATTATTATTATTATTGTAAAAATAATATAAAAATAATACTTTTTTCTTTCAGTAGTGCTGTAGCTTTATATAATGTTCTTTCTGTCTCCTTTATTTTATTTTGGAAATAAATAACAAAAACAAACTAGTTCCCATCTAAAACTGTTATCACCGGAGATTAGAGGACAGATTTACTTTGTCTTTTGCATCAGACGACCTAACACGCTGGCATTTAAGAGAGTATGAATGTAAGACTGCCATCTGTTGGAGAAAACAAAATGGTCTATATTGATAAAGAACTACAAAACTACTACTTAAACTACTTAAAACTACTTAAATTGTAATTATAGACTTTTGCAGTGTAGGCACAAAAACGAAAAAATCAAATGTCAAAGCTTTTAATTTAATTTGACAATCCAAATTCTTTTTGCTCGTTTTGTTTAATTTGATCAGATTGTTCCTGCATTATAAAAAGAAAAACAACATTATCAAAGAGGGATAAATGTCATCTCTGCACTGTTTAAGTGGAGATCGTTCTTCCCAACATTAAAATCGGTTCAGAACATTTAAAGTAATTCAGAGGGTTAGTTTATGAAAACATAAACTCCTAAAAAGTAAATACACCTGACTTATCTTTATAATATTCAGCTATTTTGTAAAGAAAACATGAGTAGAGGCTGACAGGCCAATGAATGAAAGATTGGTGTAAACTGTTGCTAGTACTCACTTACACCAGAGGAGGGCGCCAGAGGATCTCATTTTGTACAAAGTTGTACACATCAGGGAGAAAGGAAGGAGGACAGAAACAGACACAGCATGGAGGATATTGCTGGAATGGGGGAGGAATTAAATTGATATTGTTAGATGATATTATCACCAGAAGCTTTACTGTCTGGGAAACATTCTAGAGAAGATGTGCAGTGATACAAAGTCACATCGTGAGGAAGACTACGGGGTCAGAACATCCCAGCGGATGAATAATTTGGTGAAGGAGAGACGACGAGCTGCGGATCTCTGTGTTCCAAATTGAATTATTCAGAAATACACATCGGCGGTGCATTTAAATAATTGCCAGATATCCTGAGAGCGACTGAGGTTGGACAGCAGCTGGTCCTGGTGTCAATTGGTATCAGGTGGCATCGCTCGCTGGGCAGCCTGGCACGCCGGCCACCGGGGGCAAGAGGACCATGCCAAAGATAGCTGGAGCCTGACCAGATCACCCACCCGTGTTTATTGGCATACACATGCCCGTGTGCGTGTGTGTTTGTGTGTGTGTGTGTGAGAGAGGGTGGGATATCTCTCTGCATGTGTGCGCTTGGCATCGGGGCATTTGGGGATTATTAAAAAGAGCACAAGTGTCTGACACCAGATTCCCGGGGTTCATCTCAGTGCAGGAGGCACAGAGTCCGCCCTCCTTTCTCTGCCACAGCCCCCCCCCACTATGAAATATATTTATTAACAAAAGTCTTACTGGATAAACTGAGCAGTAATTTGAGACGGATCATGCGAGCTTCATCCTCTTCTTTACTTTAAGATTAATCAACAATCAGCTTTGTTTTA
>NW_027467056.1:5000-22500 GCF_046128005.1 Genypterus blacodes
TGTTGGTATAGATGCAGTATCGTGAGCTGAGGTTGGACCCGGGTCAGAGCCCACACAAACGCAGGAGGACCAACCCCAGCTAGCAGCCCGCCGCCTCTCCTCTCTGTCTCCCTGTAAACATGTAATTTATACATTATATTTTTATGATCACGGTTTGTTGAGATGGTTCAGTTGTGTTCTTGTGACGTTTCTTCTTAAGGACACCTGCAGTTGTTGGTTTTCTATATGTTGGTTTCATGAAAACACTCATACAGGTTCTTCCACATCTCATCTCCAGTGAGCAAACAGAGATGAGATGCACTGCAGCACACACACACACACACACACACACACACACACACACACACACACACACACACACACACACACACACACACACACACACACACACACACACACAGACACACACACTGTGAGGCATGTTGCACCTTGTAGTTCATTTGTATGTTTCGTAGAAGCATGGGAATGTATGTGCTTGAAGCGTTGCCATAGCAATTTCATTCATTTCTACCTTTTGTCTGCTGCTTTGTTTTTTTGTTTGTTTGTTTTTTTCCCTTAAATTCAGAACCGGAGTTTGGTTAAACTTGGTTGAAGCATTTTTAATGATTTTAATTCCATGTAAATGTGGTTTGGTGGTGCGTTGCTATGGACACGTTTGGTTGTTGTCCTTGTTGCTGCCGCCTGCTGGTCAGTCAGGGCGCCTGCACATCTGAAGTGAGCCAGGAGGATGATCAGACAGTAACTACCCCCCTTCCTGTCTGTTCTATCGGCTCAGAGCTGCAGCGCCTCTCAGTGGACAGCCTGGGTTAGGGTCTTCATTTCAGGGAACCTGGAAGTCCCCTAAACCATTTCTTGTTTATAATTTAGACCCTTCAAAATAAATGTAACCCAGACCCTGGCTCAGGATGAATGTGTGTGGAGATGAATGCTTTCATGTGCTTGGTCAGATTTGTAGTTTGTTGGTTATCATATCAGGTTTTTACATGTATGTGGAATGTACCATACGTGATCGGGGATCAGATCTCACCCTTTCTGCATGTCAGGGTGCCGTCACTATAAAGTGTGGTGTGCATGTGTGAAGTGTTTGCATGACTCAACATATATGCAAGTGCTGTAATATGAGTGAACACGTGATGAACACACGTGTGGCTCCTTCACGTCATGTCAGTGTTAAAGCTCCATGGAAACATCACCCTAATGTCACCTGTGCTCATTGTTATCTATGTTTTCTGTGGTTGTTTGTTATTGATTGCTCATTGTAATGAAAGCTGAAGCAGGGCTCTGTAAAGACTGTGTGTAATGAATGAACATGTTTATACACACACTCACACGGCTCCGTCTCTTTCATGCCTCCTTTCTCTAAACACGGCTCAGTCTGCTCTACATGTTCACGCTTTCATGTCCTTTGCCTTTTGTACCACCAGGGGGCGCGACGACCTGCAATGATCAGACACGAACCTGGAGGACAGAATAGATGAGGATTATTATTATATTTGATCTAATTGGAACTAAAAAATGGAAACAAAGGTCACAGATTTGGGAGTCAAAGTCAGGAATAAAGTTCCAAACTGAAAGAGTATTTTTATTTTTAAGGAATTATTCTTTTGAGCCAGTTATTCTTTAAATGTTTTCTTTGTTCCATTTTTCAAATTTCCTGCATCCCTGGAGTTCAGTTTCCTCTCTGCCTGTCACTCTTTGAGTCACAGATTTCCTGAATCTGCACTTTGACTGGACAGTTGACAGTTTAAAGGGTTAAAAATGTGTGTGTGTCTGTGTGTGTGTGTGTGTGTGTGTGTGTGTGTGTGTGTTCCATATTTAGCTCTTCCTGACTGAGTTGCTGTTGTTGACGTCCCACACTGTGACATGTTTACATTAAATATAAGAAACAAAGTGTTTTAATCCAGAACAGAAAGAAACTAAACCTGAACACACCTGACTGCCATGAGTGTGTGTGTGTGTGTGTGTGTGTGTGTGTGTGTGTGTGTGTGTGTGTGTGTGTATGCAGGTGAGGGTGTGGACACATTTTTCTGTCAAACTTTCTCATGGTAAGAAAACGTCACCAAATGTGCAAATAAGCAGAACAAACTTTACTTTAGAAAATATAAAGGCATTCTCTCTCTCTCTCTCTCTCTCCCTCTCTCTCTCTCTCTCTCTCTCTCTCTCTCTCTCTCTCTCTCTCTCTCTCTCTCTCTCTCTCTCTCTCTCTCTCTCTCCCCCCCTCTCTCCCTCCAGCTCTCTCTGTATGACACATTCATTCTATTGTGTGTGTGTGGCATCGTTTCTTAATCCAGTTCAAACCAGTCTCGTTTGCTCTGTGTGTGTGTGTGTGTGTGTGTGTGTGTGTGTGTGTCTATCAGCCACACGGAAACAGCCAAAACATAATTCATGTGACCTCTAATTGTGTGTGTGTGTGTCTCTCTCTCTGTGTGCGTGTGTCTGTGTGTGTGTCTGTGTGTGTGTCTGTGTGTGTGTCTCTGTGTGTGTGTCTGTCTGTGTGTGTGTGTGTGTGTGTGTGTGTGTGTTTCTAATAAGAACTGAAGGTAACCCCTGCAGCCCTGGGTCAGATGTGATCCTTGAAGATGAACTTCAGGTCCTTCTTAACGTTTGTGTCTCTTTGTGTCCTGCCTGGGCTCTGAAGTAAAGGTCAGGTAAAGGTCAGGGTCAGGGTCAGGGTGACATGGAGGATCATCTGTGAGGATCAGGAATGTTCCAGCAAAGCTCCACCACAATCTGGACCCAACCAAGTGAGCCAAGGGTCAACCAGAACCGAGAGTGTGTGTGTGTGTGTGTGTACGTATGGTGTGTAAGTATTCCACTGTATACTTTATGAAATACCAGCCTGAGTGAAAACAGCTTTAGTAAAGAAGCGTCATTGTTTTTCCGACATTCTGAGGGAGGAAATGAGGTCAGCGGCTCTGCGTTACATCGCAGCGTCTGAAGGCAGAACTCACTCCAGAAATGTGACCTGCATGGAATGAGCCAAGACAGATAAGCTGCGGGTGTGTGTGTGTGTGTGTGTGTGTGTGTGTGTGTGTGTGTGTGTGTGAAGCAGCAGGGCAGTTATCAGCTGAGAAACAATAGCCGTGTTGCTTTTGCTGGTTTCAGGCAGAACAGAGGCGGAGTTTTGAAAAGTCGACACATTTCAGCGGCTGGCAGCTCCGGTTTCCTTCAGGTGTTTAGTTCTTTCCTTTTGTGTGACCTTTGACCTTTACTGGTCCAGAGCAGAGCAGAGCTGGACGTGTTTGTGTCTCACATGGAGGAATCTGACTGCTCACTGACAACAGAAGGGCCTGGATGTTGTTGTTGTTTTTCTTCTTCTTCTTCTTCTTCTTCTTCTTCTTCTTCTTCGGCCTAATTCCCATGGGGATGGACTTTCTCTGGGTAAGGACAGTAACGACCCCCTCTGTTTTGTATATTGACACATTAAACACTGAGCAGCTCATTATTTTATAAAATAAATCTTTTATTTTATCAAAAGTAGACGACAGCATTAAGATCAATCAGATCAATCAGATCAATCAGATAAAGCACATAAATGGAATAAACAGCCGCAGCGTTTATGAAGGTCTAGTGCAAAAAATCACAAAATACAAAAAGATATTGCACTTGAAGTTTTCGGTGGAAGTTTGAACAACAATCGCAATTTGATTTGTTTGTTTGTAAACATTCATGGTTTTCTTAATTTGTCTGCGTCAGCGAGGAAACAGCCAGGAGGGGGCGCTGCTGTGTTCATTGGTGGTGTTTGGTGGGGTTGTGCTTGTTGCTACACCCTGTCTGGGTCACACACACACACACACACACACACACACACACAAACACACACTGGGCTGTGTTTAACGTCACCGCCACCTAAAGCCCAGGAAGTCACAGCGCCACCAGGCTGCAGTCACATGTAATGACAAGCTCAACCTGGAACCGCCTGCTGCTGACATTAACCCTTTGAGGTCGGCTCAATCTGCCACTCAGCATCCAACGCAATACATCATTTTTTAAAGGAGAACCTGGACTTTCACTTTAGTGCACTCAGGGTTCTACGTTACTCTGTAGGTGTCTGAGCGTCCATGGGTCTGTGTCAATCACGTGTCGGGGGCCGAGCGGTGAGCGGCGCCGCAGCTGTGAGGCTTCCTGTCCGTGTAGCGTAGCACCACGTGTGGCTAACTGTCATGTGATTCACCTGGAAGTCATGACTGCTCTACAGCGCCTCTGCTGGTGTGGAGATAAAGCTACAAGTCTCCTCCAGCCTCTCTGTGGGGGGTGGGGGGGGGGGGACAAGCTGGGGGGTCTGGAGTGTTCATTTTGATCACTAGCAGAGAACCTCAAAGGGTTAAAACGCAGGATAATGTGTTCATCTGTAAAGAGATTCTAGCATAAAGGCCTGGGTTTAGAAATCTGCAATATATAAAACCACAGATAGAAAAACAGTAAGAAGAGAGTAGTATGTGCAAATCCATTGTGAGGAGGAGGAGGAGCACCACGCCTCTTCCTCTCAGCACTGAAGCTCAGACTGAAGCAGAGAGAAGCTTCCTGCCTGCCCGTCCTCTCCTCTCCCCCTCTGCTCCCTGGTCACCCAATACTCTCCGTGTGGACTTCAGCGGGTCACAGAGAGTCTACCCTTATTTATGGTGATACATAATCTGGTGAGAAGTCGGTGCTCATGCGTCTTTGGCGGGCGGCGTCCGTCTCTGACCCGCTGCAGCTCCAGCTGTTTGTACGTTGAGCCTTCGGAGCGTCCTCAGAGCTCCTCAGCGGGACGGACACGTGTCAGGTCGCCTGACCTCTGGAGCTCCGCACGCCTCCACGGGGTCGGGGTAGGGGTCCACCTGAGGAGGGGGGGGGCAGCTTGTTTACAGGCTGAGCATGAACAGCGTGTATAAATAAAACAATGATCAAACTGTAAGGAGGTGAAGGGAGGACTGAGTCTGATCATGTTCCCTCATGCTACAGTCCTGACTGCATGATCTACTTCCTGTTCTTAACACATTACATCATCTGTCTGCTTGACTGTAGAAGTTGTTACTGGTAAGCAGGAAGTACATGGTGATACTAGGAAACGGCTGACGTGTGTTTCCTGGCTCCGGTCCTGGTCACGTGTGTGTGTGTGCGTAGCGTGTGTGTGTGCGTACCTCGGCGTAGAGTGGCGGGGGCAGATATCTGAACTCAGTGATGTAAGTGAGCAGAGCGCCCTGCTGCTCCGTCTCCCCCTCAGGTCTATCACAGCCCTGCAGGCAGCCGCGCCTCTCTGACTCTGAGATGGACAGATCGCTGTAGCTGGGGGGCGCTGCAGGGAGACGGCATCATGAGCCGACACATTTATGAGTGACGCACGTGTGTGTGTGTCCATGTGTGTGTGTCTGTACCCTCTGGTCGGTCTGCCAGGCCCATCCAGCTCAAAGTGCTGCTGTTGCTGCTGATACTGGAGGTCCGGCTGGCACAGGCATGCAGGGGAATCGTGCCGATCACCAATGGCAACGAGAGAGACAAGTTCAGCCCCCCGGGGACGTCCACGTACACCTGAGGGAGACAGGAAGAGGGGTCACAGTTCAGCTTCATGGGCTTTTACACACACACACACACACCATTAAATCAATATTTAATATATTGTTTGATCATCTTGGGCCTGTGGATCAATATGTTGTATTTATAACACTCTACCTTTACGTTACTTTATGTCACATAATAAAACTTTGACTCTTTTTTAATCATAAAGTTGTGTTGATATTTTTATTAAGTTTATGTTTTTATTTTTTTGAGGATTTTTTACATTCAATTTATTTATTTATTTTTGCATTGAAATGTATTGAAATGTATTTAAATGTATTTAAATGTATTTAAATGTATTTAAATGTATTTGTGTTCATAGTTTTAACCTTCAATCCATTTTAAATGATTTAAATGAATTTCCTCTTCTTCATTGGTTCCCTAACATTTCTCTTTAGTTCCCTCCTTAAACACCACCAGCCGGGTGATGGGACCCTGAACTCACCACGAGGGCGTACTCCACCCTGATGATGGGGCAGTCCAGGATGGAGGGCGACACCGGGGGGATCTTCAGCAGTTTGCCCTCCCAGCTCTGGCTCTTGCCCTGGGGCAGGGGGTCGCCCCTCAGGTTGGACACCAGCTGCTGGATCTGCTTGCCTTTGCCTTTAGCGAAGAAGGTCTGAGTCTGGTACAGAGACGCCTTGGGCACAACCACGCGTGACGAGCAGTTCTCTACCTCGGCGAAGATTTGGATGGACTCGCCTTCAGAAGAGGAGATGAAGAGCAAAGTGAGCGACGTGAGGAATGAGAGGAGTGCCGCTCTGGTGACTGCTCTGTCTGTTCACCTACATGTTGTGTAAGGCCTGAGGTCATGTGTGGGTTACTGTCACACGTGTGTGTGTGTGTGTGTGTGTGTGTGTGTGGTCTCACCTGGTGTGTATCCTTTCCTCTCGATCTTGGCACTTAGAGAAATGGGGCCTGAAGCACAGAACCAGCAGCACAGGGTCTTCTCCTTGGTTCCAGCCTGGGGGGCCTGAGCAGACGGATCACTGATCAGCTTTAGCCTCATTCACATGTAAACGTCACGTCCACTGCTGGCTCCTCCACACACTCACCAGCAGCAGTGGCGTGTTGATGTCGATGTGCTCGAACACGATGAACTCCTTCTTCACTTTGACGGGGAGGAGCCACGGACGCTGCAGCTCGGCCTTGACCCAGTACCTCACGCTGCCGTGCTTCCCCTCAAAGGAAGTGGCCAGGGCCCTGACAGAGAGAGGGAAGGTGGGCGTGAGTGTGTGAGGGCGGGGCAGGGGGTCGGGTGGAGGGGGGGGGGGGGGGGGGGGGGGGCTGTGCATGTCAGCTGCTACTCACATCTGAGGCAGGTTGAAGCTGAAAGCAAACTCGTGAAGGCCCGTGTGCAGGACGGTCAGGCCCTCCTCTGGACACTCCTCGTCTGGAAGACAAAGAGACGTTTACACGCGTGTTCCCTCTGCATGGATGTGCAGCCTCCTACTGATCCATGTGTGTGTGTGTGTGGTGTTTGAGCATCTGAAGCCGCTTGATGATGCTTTTTATCATCTGTATCATCTCCAGACAAACTTTAAATTAGATATTAATAAACACAAACCTGTGTGTGTGTGTGTGTGTGTGTGTGTGAAGACGTCACAGTCCAGAGTCTCAAACAAACAACATCTAAACTTCGTCATGGTGCAGCTCTGTACAGGAGTGTACACACACCAGTGTAAACACACCAGTGTAACATGAAGCTTTACTCAGCATACCTAAGCTTCAATACTTTAATACTTGTTTACAATAGTTTCTGCAGTAAACGTTCCAGTTTCTCCCTACGAACGCCTGAACGCAGCACGAGTCATGGAACCTAAGGAAGTCAAATTCTAAGTATATTTAACTCACACACACTTCTCCTAGTTGGACCCGTGTCTAAGCTCTCACACTCTCAGACAGAACCGGACCTGTGTGAGCACAGTAAACATCCAAACATTCAGCTGAGAAACTCAAGCTTCCTGCCACCTCAGCACTGCACTGCACTGTGTGTGTGTGTGTGTGTGAGAGAGAGAGAGAGAGAGAGAGAGAGAGAGAGAGAGAGAGAGAGAGAGAGACAAAGACAAAGACAAAGACAACAAGATGGAGAGAGAGACACCGTGAAACAGAGACAGAAAGAGAGAGAGAGAGAGAGAGAGAGAGAGAGAGAGAGAGAGAGAGAGAGAGAGAGAGAGAGAGGGTGTGTGTCTGCTGTGGGAGCTGTCATTAACAGCTTGCATGCGAGTATGTGGTTTTGTGCGTGTGTGTGTTTGAGCGTGTGTGTGTGTTTGAGCGTGTGTGTGTGTGTGTGTGTGTGTGTGCTGTAAGTCACCGGCTGCACTGAAAGCAGGAGCAGACCGGTATGAACCAGAATGAGCAGCTTCCTTCAACTGGAAACTCCAACGCACGCATCACAAGCCGCGCTCCCATTGGAGGAGACGTGGCATGAATTACAGCTCCGCCTCTGATTGGTGGAGCCCTGACAAGCCCCTGCCCACAATTGTGGCCATGTGGTCTGTGGCAGCAGAGGATGAGGAGGGAGGGAGGAAGAGTGCAGACCCAGAAAACAGTAGAAAGTTGAATGAAATAAATGATGACAGGACAAAACTCAGGTTCAATCATTTAGTTTTATTATTGAAAGGTCATCAGAAAAGTACAATGGGTCAGAAATCACAACCAGTGGCATCCTTCATTGATTTCTACATCTACATCCAAAACAGACTGAGCCCCAGAAAGAGCCGGGGCAAGAGGAGCCGTCAATCAATCAATCAATCAATCAATCAATCAATCAATCAGGCATTCAGTCAGTCAATAATCAGTTACAATCAAACCCAAACATTGCAGGTTCCAGGCTCCAAACAGGAGGAGTTTGTGTTAAATGTGTCCGACGCCTCTGTCAGCCTGGAATCTGCTCTTATTGGGTTTGAGGTTCAGTCAGCCGACACGTGATCGCTCCATACAAACATAACCTGATCACCGCGACCGCTGTGGCCTTGTGGTCCCACATGCAGCTCTGAGACTCCAGCTGTCCTCAGAGACAACCTGTCACTGCTGATGACAACATCCTCCGTCGCCGTGACGATATGGAGTTAATCATAAAGGCACAGATGCTTTTGTGTCCTTCGGTCTGTAAACTACGGCAGACGGTGAGGGACAGACGGAGTGTGGAGAGGAGAGGTGGAGGGTTTAGATACAAAGTGGAAGTATTAGGTAGCAAATAGGAATTTAAATGTTTAATTGCGGCTCTGTGAGCAATATTTGGACGTTTCCACTGTGTTTTTGGTCATAAAGCTGAAATTCTCCATAAAAACTGTGGAAAAGTTGAAATCTGGGATCTCAGATTCCCGTTTAAAGGAATCTTGACCCCTGATGCTGCAGTGTGACCTGAGCCTGTAACAGACTGTGTGTGTGTGTGTGTGTGTGTGTGTGTGTGTGTGTGTGTGTGTGTGCAGCCATTTACATGACTCTTCACCTCCTGATTCTTTATTCAGGGACACTTTGCATGAAGTCTTACAGTCTGTCACCGAGCAGAACAGATAAAGTGACTGAATCATAACAATCTGCCCTGATGGGTGAGGAGGAGGAGGAGGAGGAGGAGGGGGGGCTGTGGGGCGGAGGGGGGAGTCTGGTCCTCCCTCCCTCCCTCCCCCCTTGCAGTTTCTGAACAGGTTTGAACCGCTTCGAACAAAGGGAGTTGCCTGCGCTGAGATGTCATTGAGGGGAAAATGCTTTAACTTCGTGTTTACCCGCGTGTTCGATCAGAATATTGATGCCTTTTGGCTGGTTGACGTTTTGATCCGCCTCTGTCATTGTTTCATAAATTGATAGCAACTTTTCGGAGGCAGCAGTGACGTCAGGATGGAGTTGATGCATAACAGACTGACACACATTCCTGTTATTCCGCTTTCAGATTCAAAGTCGTAAATAAGAGCAGATGACGCTTGAAAGATTAGTTCTCGTGTGAAGTTACAGACTAACGCCGATCTCTCGCATCAGCGATCAGCTGTTGCATCAGCACCACAGCCCGGCTGCTCTCAGCGCCGGAGCCGCGGAATACACACAAATATGATGCCAACATGTGTGTGTGTGTGTGTGTGTGTGTGTGTGTGTGTGTGTGTGTGTAGCTCGCTGCTCACGGCTCCTTACCTCGCTCCTCTCCTATTAAGGTGTCGTAGTGGTGTAAGTATTCCACCTCCTCGGTGTAGTTCTGAGTGTAAGCCGTGTTCGCTCCGGCGTTCCGGGATTCGGTCCATCGGACCTTCGCGACTCCTCTGGCGGTCACGTTCAGGCTTTTTACCCGAACATCCCCGGTCACGTCCACCACCACGCGCCCCGACACCAAGTCTCCCCCGGAGAACACCGGCAGGTTGTTCTCATTCAAACTGTCAAAGAAGACGGCCAGAGCCCGCACTTTGCCCAGAACCATGATGCTGATCTAACGAGTCCAAACGAGTCTAAGCGCGTCTGTAATGGAGGAGTCGGCAGCAGCTCCGGTGCTCAGCGCAGAGCTCCGGTCCGTCCGCGCCGCTACCTCCGCTGTCTCATCCGTAGAGACGCAGCTGATGTTCGGCTCAGCTCTCGGCTCCTGTCGGCCTCCTCCTCCTCCTCCTCCGCCTCCCTCACCTTCTTCTCCTCCAGGCTCTAGTGCCGTCTGCTTCTTAAAGTGTCTCTGCGCTGTAGGGACGCACTGCGCATGCGCACACAGCGCGCCGGCACGCGCACACGCAGCTCAGCTGTCATTTGTTCCTTTTTAACGCAGTTTGCTCTCAGCGTTTAGTTTGGTGACAATATGTTCGCACAAACACAGAGAGGCCGCACGGTGTCTCTGAGTGTGAAAGATGAACTAAAGTCTGTACAGTATGTTCTTCTCCTCTTCAGGTCTGTAGGTCTCTGATGGACCCTTATGGAGCCATGATCACGTGTTAGAGCCTCTAAAGATCCTCTACATGAAGACAGAAGCTTAATAATACTTAATATAATCATATATAATAATAAAAATAATAATACATAAGAGTGTGTTGACCTCTGACCTTTGTCGCCCCACAATCTGAAGCAGCTGAGAGGATGTAGTGCAGAGAAACAGTAGAAGAAGAACATGGATGACGAGGCCTTAGTCTCATGACATCATCACACAGCTCAGTGAGTGTGAACACAGAGATACACTGAGCTTTTATTGAACTTCTGTCTTTGTGCTGGGGAAGAAACAACAGCATGGATCCAGAAGGTCCATGAGAGAAGAAGAACATCTACACACTGACAGAGGAGCAATAAATGATGAACAATCCCAGTGTGAATGTAGAGCAATGAGAAGAAGAGCAGAGGGGAACAGAGCAGCAGCAGTGGAGCCTGTAGAGCTCAGACCTGCAGCATTCATGTTCCTCAGTGAAGCTGAACGTCTGTTTACTAAACAATGATCCCACATGTTGACCTGCAGCTGGAGGAGCAGGGCCGGTCTGACAGGTCTGGATCTGCCTCCTTCCCTTCACCTCAGGGACTAACTGGTGCCCTGGCTTCAGCCACTTCTTTCTTGTTGTTCCAGTGACATCATCTCTGTATTCCTGTATGTTATCCCTATCAGAGGCAGGCTGGGGCAGAGCTGCAGAGCTGCAGAGCTGCAGACCTGCCTCATGTCAGCAGGCTTAAGATGACCATGACCCAGCTGCGGTGTGTGTGAGTGAGTGAGTGTGTGAGGTATTTAGTAATTCCACTACAGTTTGCTTGTTTATGTACATTTTAATGTAAAAGTTTTTATTTTGACGGTGAGTGTTTGGTGAGTTTGTCAAAATCCAAAAAATGTTTTGATTTGTGAAATCCAGTCTCATTTCTATAAAACCAATAAGAATAAAAAAACCCCACCAATGAATCCACCTTAAAGCATAATCCTCCTCCAAACAAAGACATGTTATATTCTTCGTTCTGCACTCATGGTGAGTCATTGTGTCGTCATTGTGTTATTTAGTTTGAAACATGTTGTGTTGAGTCTAGTTCTCCTGCAACGACGACACAGGAAAACACCCTAAACATCCGGTACTGCGCGGAAGCCCCCTAAACGGGGCCCCACCGCGCAGCGCGAGCGTTTGTTTGTGTGGGCGCGCGCCGTGACAACTGACAAGCTCAGGCAACAATGGCGGCCCGGCGCGGAGAGGAGAGGAGCCAAGTGTCAGCGCCGCTAAAGCCCCGGAAACACGAGAGAGGAGGCAGAGCGGCGGTGTGTGTGCGGACAGTCCGGAGCGCTGAGAGCTCACACACTGATTCAACTGCAACAGGATGAACTTCATGTAGCACGAGAGCCAAACCATAAAGCTTCAGTTTCTCAAACAACATGAGGGTTCATATGGAAATAGAACCTATATGATGGATGGGATTAGGAATAGATGTGGAAATTAGCGCCTGAAACATGAAGTGGGTTTGATGAATTACTGTAGTAAACTATCCCTGTGGATGTATTTACCCGTCAGCACCACCAGGGGGCAGCAGTCACAGCAGGGGGAAGTGAGAACATGGATCCAGACTTTAAAGTCTCAGCTCAGGTTCACAGCCTTTACTCATATAAAGTTACAACAGTAGACTGTGATAGGCTTTATTTTCCCTTCACTGAACTTTATTTAACTTTATTTTACAACATCCAGAACAGGACAGTTTGAGTTAAAAGTCCATCTGAGCGCTCTGAGTGTTCCTCACTGCTGCTGCTGCTCCACAGTGACCTCTACTGGCCCCGGCTGTTCCTGCAGGCTGGTCCTGTGCTGAACTCGTCCACACGGTGCGTTCCAGTGCCTCCTACTGGTACAAATGTTCATAGCAGCTTTTTTTATATTCTTCCCTTCTCTTTGTCTCACATGTTTCTCCTTTCCCCATAAAGCCCCCCCCCCCCCCATGATGATGAAGACCACACCCTCCTCTTCCATTCCACCCTCAGGAGACGCCGCCTCCGCCTCAGCATCAGCTTCTGTCAGGTAGGCCAGGTTGGCGTCTGCTCATATGAGCTCATTCAACTATCAACAAAACACAAGGAAATCATTTGTTTGATGTAAAGATGTGCAGCTCAGATTTATTCAATGTGCAACAATGAAAAACATCAAAGCACTTGATGTTCCTTTACATCTCTGAGAAGTTCT
Organism: Genypterus blacodes; assembly: GCF_046128005.1. Classification (NCBI taxonomy): domain Eukaryota; kingdom Metazoa; phylum Chordata; class Actinopteri; order Ophidiiformes; family Ophidiidae; genus Genypterus; species Genypterus blacodes. Next base: position 17,636 of record NW_027467056.1, read on the forward strand.
AAGATGTGTTTGTAGTCCTTAGAACATTTCTCTCTTGGTCTTCTTTTATATTGATTTATGATGTCATACATTATAGTCTTTAAGGCGTACAGGTTGCCTCATACATCACAACTGGGAAACCAGCGTAGCATCAAGATTCCCACGCCTCCGTCTTGTAAATGCGTCAGCTGCTCCACTGCTCATTACGCAAAATCCAACAACACTTGAAAGCAGCATTAGTCACGTGACTGTCATGCAGTTAGATGGAGTCGCTGTGTGTGTGCGTGTCTGTGTCTGTGTCTGTGTCTGTGTTTGTGTCTGTGTTTGTGTCTGTGTGTGTGTGTGTTTGTGTCTGTGTGTGTCTGTGTGTGTGTGTGTGTGTGTGTGTGTGTGTGTGTGACAGTGCTAACTACATTGTTCAGTTCCTCCATTAATAAACATGTTAAAGGTCAAAATCAAAACCTGGCATTTGTAGCGTTGCACACTGATCACAGTCAGTGAAAGGGTTAAAGGCTCTGCTGGTCAATGATGAAGAATAAACAAGTGTTGGTCGCAGTGAGGAGGAGGCGCTCACATGTCGCCTCGTGAGCCAAGTGGCACCTGATCGTCCGGCACTGAGCTCTATTGGCCACTGAGTCGTCTGAAAGCCAGGAGGTGGAATTCTCAGATGAACTTCTGTGACACGGGAGCCTCAGAGCCGCGCTGACATGACGGACGGCTCAGTCTCCCATGAGGCACCGCTGTGTGAGGCGCTTCCAAACATGTGGGACACGCAGGCGCAGATATAAAAAGTCTCCACGCCCGGGACAAAGTGACACTTTAGAGATTTACAGCCTGAAAGGAGAGGACCAGGGTCACGTGTCAGAGTGTTTACAGGAAAAAGAACAAGACCTAAGAACCTGCAGAGGCCTGGTGTGGTGAGCCATGTGTCCCCTCAGCACATCTGGACCCTCCTCCCTGGACTCACTCTGCAGCGCCCTCTGCAGGCCTCCTGGCTCCTTGTGATCGGCTCTGCTGTTCGTAACGTACGAAGAAACTCAGGCAACCGTTCAGACCCAGGAGCAGATCTGGACGTGACTGGTTAACCTGATGGTTGTGAATCTTCCTCGTCTCCTCCTCAGCTCTGAACGTGTCTGCGACCTCTAGCGCCCCCTGGCTGCAGACGTGGCACTACCCCTCTCTGCTGAGCTGAAACATGACATAACATACATGACACTGGATGTCCTGTATGTTGTCCCGTTCTGACCTCCTCCTCCGCATATACACACAGTTTATAAATGTAAGATAGCTCCGCCTCCATATGTGCTCATGGTGTCATCAGGCTGCATCAGGACTTTATCTGTTCCTTTCAGTCTTTTTACAAATCAAATCCTCTTCATTTACGTTTACATTTCCATCATTTAGAAACTTTGGATTGATTGACTTGTTCAACTAATAACTAACTCTAAACAAACGCTTTAACGAGATCATGTGTGAGGAATGATGACATGTGCTGGACATGTGTGACTCTGGCGCCCCCTGGTGGCTGATCTGTGGCAGCACTGCAGGTTCATGACGGTGCAGGCAGCTTAGATAAGAGAAGTGTGATCCTACTCAGGCTCAGATCTGAGTGTGTGTGAGTGTGTGTGAGTGTGTGTGAGGCAGGCTGGGGCACATACGTGACGCTGCGGCCCTCATAGATGCAGGCCTGGATCTGGATCTGGATCTGGCCTGGCTCCACATGTGGAGGTTCAGGCAAACACTTTCTTACCTTCTCGTCTTCGTCGCAGCTCAGTGGCACAATAGTGTAGTGCTTGTTACCGCCCAGCTATCAGGTTGTGAGTTTGAGTCTGACCTTAGTCCATTCACAAGCAGCTCACAGACGACGATGAAGATGATGATGAAGATGATGAAGATGATGATGAAGATGATGAAGATGGTCTTGTAACTCGACTTTGACACTTTGTTTTTTCACTTGAGTCACATTCTTCACCCAAACCAAAGATTAGAAATGATGACAAAAGTGACATTTTATATTTATTTTCCTTGAATAGTGTCGTTTATGAGGAAAGCTTGTGAGTGCATGATGACGTCACCTGGGACTGAGCCTTGACTGAGCCTTGACTGAGCCTTGACTGAGCCTTGCCTGGTCTAGTGTAACGGCACAGAGAGGGAGGAGACAAAGATCAGACAGCACACGTTTGGAACAGAGCCTGAATATTTTATCTTTTTCTGCAAAATACAAATAGGAGCACATGTGTGTGAGCGAGGCCGTCGCTCTACATCATCCAACCCAGGTGCAACTTTACGTGACGAACGTCGTCTCCAAAGTGGCGACTAAGGCCAGCTTATGCCGCTAAGCATGTGCAGGGAGGTTTCACCTGTCAGGGTCACCTGCAGACGGGCGGAGCTTCCTAATGGACCCACACACACTCATGGTGGGTCAGCAGGTACAGGAGGGACGAGCACACAGGACAGGCAGGGACCACTTAGGAAAGCTGAAGAAAGAGGGGATCTGAGTCCAGCTGGGTTAACCTGCGCCTGCCTGAGCTCCTGATGGCCCAGAGCTCAGGGACCTCAGGGTCATATGGACCTCAGGGTCACATGGACCTCAGGGTCACATGGACCTCAGGGTCACATGGACCTCAGGGTCATATGGATCTCAGGGTCATATGGACCTCAGGGTCACATGGACCTCAGGGTCACATGGACCTCAGGGTCACATGGACCTCAGGGTCACATGGACCTCAGGGTCACATGGACCTCAGGGTCACATGGACCCTCAGAGGGGAGTCAGCACTGCTACACACCAGGGGAACATACAGTATAGAACATATAGAACATGTAGAGTGGGCTGACTGACTCACTGTGCAGCTCCACCAATCAGAGCAGCTCAGACGCCTCACAGGGACTTTAGGGGTTAATTTAGCTGCTGTGTGTAGTGCAGGAGTGGGCCACACACACACACACACACACACACACGGGTTGTGACTGAGGGTTGGAGCTCCAGATATATACAGTCCTTCAACCAACATATTCAAATGTGAACCACCCCTGCCATCAGGTTTGTGTGTGTGTGTGTGTGTGACTCCTGTGATTGGCTGGTGTCAGACACAGATAAACCCCAGCACACGTGTGTGTATAAGCTGGTGTAGAGTGTGTTTGTGCTCTGAGCAGGTGGACTGAGGAGGTCAAGCTTCTTTACATGCAGTTACATGTTCAGTTACATACATGATATGACATCATCACACAGCTCAGTGAGTGAAAACAGGAGACAGGCTGAGCTTCTCTCTTTGTGCTGTAGAGGATCAACCACATGGATCCATGAGGTCCATCAGAGAAGAAGAAGATCCCCACAGATGCCTCCCGTGACACACACACACACACACACACACACACACACACACACACACACGAGCCCCGTGCTGCCTTCAGGTTCCAGCTGAGCAGTCAGACAGGTTTCATGACCTGTGTGTGTCCCTGATCCTGTATGAGAGCCCTGCACCTCTGTGTCTCCTCTCATCCCTGCTGTCTCATTAAATAAAGCTGTGGATCACAGAATATCAATTTGATACAATAACTAAGTATAAAGTCTCTAAACACAGAACCAAGCTGCAGCACAGCGCCTCTGTGTGGTGGCTCCAGGACGCTCTATGACGCTCTGTGGGCTCAGAGAGCAGCACTTTGATCATCTCTCCTCTGGCTGCTCTACTCTCTGCTCTGTACTAAATGACTTTTTGCAGTTTTCTTTATTTGTAGCTAGAAGCAATAAATATTCTGTAGCTTCAGGTGAGAGACTGAGCTCAGGACACACAGGTCAGAGGTCACAGGTCACACTGTCCTCCTCCTGTCCTCCTCCTGTCCCCGGGCCAGCCCTTGCTTTCACATCAAGTGAAAGATCTGATTTGTCCAAAGCAACGTTTCTATGCAACCTGTAGCAACCATCTTCCTCATCGTTTGCTCTTTCACTTCCTCCCTCTCACTATCCTCTCTCGCTCTCTCTCTTCCCTTCCTCTCTCTCTCTCTTTCTCTTCCCTTCCTCTCTCTCTCTCTTCCTCTCTCTCTCTTTCTCTTCCCTTCCTCTCTCTCTCTCTCTTTCTCTCTCTCTCTCTCTCCTCTTGTTACATTGAGCCTTCCTTCTTGTAGTTTCATATTAAAATGTGAGCACGTATGTTGATCCTGCAACACGTCACAGTGCTGAGCATGTGAACATGTGAACATGTGAACATGTGAACATGTGAACATGTGCCCAGCTGCAGGCCTCAGCACCAGGCCTCCTGCTCTGTGACCTCAGAGTACCAGACTGCTGCACTCTCACCTTTGTTCATTTGCATACATGTGCACATACATGTATGTGCATTAAACCCCCCCCCCCCCCCCCAACACACACACACACACACAAAACAAGCAAAACATGTTTGACCCAGCCGGCGCTATAGCGTGTGAGTCTACATGTAGGGACACAGCAGGGCCGTGTCCACAGCACACCATCATTACATCATTACAGTGACTCCGCCCCCTCATGTACATGTCACCACTACACTTACAGCACACACACACACTCGGTACGAGAAGAATAGGATAATAATAACACTATAAGGTAACAGCTGAGCCTGAGCCCCGCCCCCCGGGCTGCGGGCGACCTCATCATGTCGCCCAGCCCTCTGACAGACGCATGCGCTTCACCGACGGGCTGTGCCGCTCCTCCGGGCCGGACAGAGGTCGGAGGAGGAAGCTGTCGTTCCCGTGATGCTCCTCGCGTTCCTCGCTGCCCTCGTACGAACTCCCGCAGCTGGACGCGCTGTCGCCGGGGGAGTGGCCCGATTCGTTGGGAGCCCGGCCGGTGGAGTATCCGGCCGTGGTCATGGCGCAGAGGCCCGGGCCCATCATGCCCACGCTCCGGTCTC
>NW_027467057.1:0-70000 GCF_046128005.1 Genypterus blacodes
GGCCAGCAGGAGCGATCAATAAGCTTCCCAACAGCCCGGCTCACGCAGCGTTTCACAAAGAACCAGGAGGACAGAAGCTTTGAGTCAGAAGCTCAGCTCATAAGGAACAGGATTGTGACGCTCCACTCACCCATTGATCATGCTGAGCAGGCCCTCCACCAGGTGGGCCAGGTAGGAGACCTGGGCGCTCTCGTCGGGAAAGACGGGCCCGTGCATGGAGGCCAGCTGGGCCAGGCACTGCAGGGAGTCCTGGGCCATGTCTGAGTCCTCGCGGATCTTCCTGTGGACCTGGGAGAAGAAGAAGAGTGAGAGGAGATTCAGGAGAAGTGGAAGAACATTCACAGCAACTCAGATCTGCATGCCTTCATTAAAACATCAAAGCGCACTTCTACATTCATTTCATTATGCAGAGGAGAGGATTTGTCACATTTCTCTCTATTGTGTAATCAATCAAAGGCGTAAAAGGCAGACGCAGACAGGACCGGGCCCAGCACGGGGGTCCAGACCCGGGACCACACTGAGCCACATATCACCACACACACACACACATCAGAGGCTCAGAGGGATTTAACCTTTCACAACTCCAATCTACAGAAGCTGAGGGGGTGAAGCAGAGACACAGGTACCTGCTGCTGTGATGTGACTGTAGACAGGTCAAACCTGAGGTCAAACCTGAGGTCAAACCTGAGGACAAACCTGAGGTCAAACCTGAGGTCAAACCTGAGGTCAAACCTGAGGCTGGAATGTTCAGATCAACCAAACAGCAGAGTTTTTAGTCTATAGTTGTTTCAATGTCAAACAAACTTTGGCTCACCAGGCCTCACATGAGAGTCCTGGTCTACAGACTCAGAGGAGAGTCCTGGTCTACAGACTCACATGAGAGTCCTGGTCTACAGACTCAGAGGAGAGTCCTGGTCTACAGACTCACAGGAGAGTCCTGGTCTACAGACTCACAGGAGAGTCCTGGTCTACAGACTCAGAGGAGAGTCCTGGTCTACAGACTCAGAGGAGAGTCCTGGTCTACAGACTCACATGAGAGTCCTGGTCTACAGACTCAGAGGAGAGTCCTGGTCTACAGACTCACAGGAGAGTCCTGGTCTACAGACTCACAGGAGAGTCCTGGTCTACAGACTCAGAGGAGAGTCCTGGTCTACAGACTCAGAGGAGAGTCCTGGTCTACAGACTCACATGAGAGTCCTGGTCTACAGACTCACATGAGAGTCCTGGTCTACAGACTCACAGGAGAGTCCTGGTCTACAGACTCACAGGAGAGTCCTGGTCTACAGACTCAGAGGAGAGTCCTGGTCTACAGACTCAGAGGAGAGTCCTGGTCTACAGACTCACATGAGAGTCCTGGTCTACAGACTCAGAGGAGAGTCCTGGTCTACAGACTCACAGGAGAGTCCTGGTCTACAGACTCACAGGAGAGTCCTGGTCTACAGACTCAGAGGAGAGTCCTGGTCTACAGACTCAGAGGAGAGTCCTGGTCTACAGACTCAGAGGAGAGTCCTGGTCTACAGACTCAGAGGAGAGTCCTGGTCTACAGACTCACATGAGAGTCCTGGTCTACAGACTCACATGAGAGTCCTGGTCTACAGACTCAGAGGAGAGTCCTGGTCTACAGACTCAGAGGAGAGTCCTGGTCTACAGACTCAGAGGAGAGTCCTGGTCTACAGACTCACATGAGAGTCCTGGTCTACAGACTCACAGGAGAGTCCTGGTCTACAGACCCACAGGAGAGTCCTGGTCTACAGACTCACAGGAGAGTCCTGGTCTACAGACTCAGAGGAGAGTCCTGGTCTACAGACTCACATGAGAGTCCTGGTCTACAGACTCAGAGGAGAGTCCTGGTCTACAGACTCACAGGAGAGTCCTGGTCTACAGACTCACAGGAGAGTCCTGGTCTACAGACTCAGAGGAGAGTCCTGGTCTACAGACTCAGAGGAGAGTCCTGGTCTACAGACTCACAGGAGAGTCCTGGTCTACAGACTCAGAGGAGAGTCCTGGTCTACAGACTCAGAGGAGAGTCCTGGTCTACAGACTCACATGAGAGTCCTGGTCTACAGACTCAGAGGAGAGTCCTGGTCTACAGACTCACAGGAGAGTCCTGGTCTACAGACTCACAGGAGAGTCCTGGTCTACAGACTCAGAGGAGAGTCCTGGTCTACAGACTCAGAGGAGAGTCCTGGTCTACAGACTCAGAGGAGAGTCCTGGTCTACAGACTCAGAGGAGAGTCCTGGTCTACAGACTCACATGAGAGTCCTGGTCTACAGACTCACATGAGAGTCCTGGTCTACAGACTCAGAGGAGAGTCCTGGTCTACAGACTCAGAGGAGAGTCCTGGTCTACAGACTCAGAGGAGAGTCCTGGTCTACAGACTCACATGAGAGTCCTGGTCTACAGACTCACAGGAGAGTCCTGGTCTACAGACCCACAGGAGAGTCCTGGTCTACAGACTCACAGGAGAGTCCTGGTCTACAGACTCAGAGGAGAGTCCTGGTCTACAGACTCACAGGAGAGTCCTGGTCTACAGACTCACAGGAGAGTCCTGGTCTACAGACTCAGAGGAGAGTCCTGGTCTACAGACTCAGAGGAGAGTCCTGGTCTACAGACTCACAGGAGAGTCCTGGTCTACAGACTCAGAGGAGAGTCCTGGTCTACAGACTCAGAGGAGAGTCCTGGTCTACAGACTCAGAGGAGAGTCCTGGTCTACAGACTCAGAGGAGAGTCCTGGTCTACAGACTCAGAGGAGAGTCCTGGTCTACAGACTCAGAGGAGAGTCCTGGTCTACAGACTCAGAGGAGAGTCCTGGTCTACAGACTCACATGAGAGTCCTGGTCTACAGACTCAGAGGAGAGTCCTGGTCTACAGACTCACAGGAGAGTCCTGGTGAGGTGAACCTGCCGTATCCTCAAGCTGTCACCAGGACAAACGCCGATCAGCTGATCAATACTCACTGCTGCAGCGAGCCCGGGTGGAAGCTCAGCAGTTGATTTGAATGAATTGTCAACACGTTATTGTCCAGACGGCGTAACGCCTGCGACCCCGCAGCAGCAGCAGGTCTCAGTCAGTCCCACCCTCAGAGAAGCTTCAGTCTCATCTCAGGCGTGAGCCGGGGTACAAAGGGGGGGGGGGGATATTGGCGGGTTGTCCGTGGCGAGCGGCGGCATTATCGTAAACAAACGCACACACGGGCCGAGGCGGCAGCAGGAAGAGCGACGCGAGTCATCGCCGCCTCTCAGCAACATGTGTTTCCACTGACGGAGCGACGCAGACGGCTGCTACTCAAACTGAACTGAAGCTCTCTCCCCCCCTCTCTCTCTCTCTCTCTCTCCCTCGCTCTCGTCTTTTCCTTCTCTTGAGTCGTCATCCTCTGAAATCCAGAGTTTGCTCGTCTTTGGCGTCTCCGCTCGCCACACCAAAGCGTCGCTCCATCGTGAATGCAATCAAACTTTAAACCTCTCTCTCTTCTTTGCTTCTTCCTCCTCCTCTAAAATCCCATTCTCACCCCCCCCCCCCCCCAAAAATTCTTTCCCTCTGCCTCTCCCTGCCGCACCTCTCTCTCTCCCTCCTTCTCTCTCTCTCTCTGCAGCTGGGATGCCTGGTTGATCTTAAGCCACGCTGCCACGAGAGGCCCCAGATGCAAACACGGCGTAGCCGGCGTTCCTCTGCTGGTGTTGAGGAGCGCTGCCCTCTTCCAGACTGTGAAGTCATCCTCTGGAAGAGCTTAGCGGGAAGAAGGGGGGGTGGGGGCGGTGGGGAGAGAGAGAGAGAGGGAGGGAGAGAGAGGGATTCAGGGAGGGGTGGAAGAGGAGAAGCGAAGGCCAAAAGATTGAACGCTGCAAGCTCTGAAAAAGCAGCTGCACCAGCAAATGATCTGTGCCATGCCAGTAATGTCAGTCGCCTCGAGTCTGACTATAGTTAGAGATACACAACCAGTGAGTGTGTGTCTGTGTGAGGGAGAGAGAGAGAGGGACACACACACACACACACACACAGAGGACACAGCAGTATGAAATATTTGTGGAATGCCTCTGAGCAGAAGTTGTCCGGTGTGATCGGCTCAGATGAGACAGAAACATTTGCTGCTGTGATAACTCAATGTTTACTGAGTGAACAGAGGAGAGGAGAGAAAGACAAGAGGAGACAGGGAGAGAGAGAGAGAGAGACAGGAAGAGAGAGAGAGAGACAGGGAGAGAGAGAGAGAGAGACAGGGAGAGAGAGAGAGAGACAGGAAGAGAGAGAGAGAGACAGGGAGAGAGAGAGAGACAGGAAGAGAGAGAGGGAGAGACAGGGAGAGAGAGAAAGAGACAGGGAGAGAGAGAGAGAGACAGGAAGAGAGAGAGGGAGAGACAGGGAGAGAGAGAAAGAGGGACAGAGAGAGATAACAGGAGACAGGGAGAGAGAGACAGAAAGAGGGAGAGAGACAGAAAGAGGGAAGGAGAAGGAGAAGGGGAGAGAGAGAGAGAGAGAGAGAGAGAGAGAGACAGAGAGAGAGAGAGAGAGATGATATTTATAGAAGGAGACAAAGCCTGGTGTCTGTTTCCTCAGGGGCTCATCTGTCTATTCTTTCAAATCAACACCACACTAACCCCCACACTCTCTCTCTCCCCCTCTCTCTCTCCCCTCCTCTCTCTCTCTCTTCCCCCCCCCCTTCCTCTCTCTCCCCCCCCTCCCTCCCTCTATCCCCCCCCTCAGATTAAGTTACTGTCTTGCCTCTCCGGCCTCATCAGGCTCTGCACTCAACTCTGATTGTGTTTACTGGATAAACACAAAGCACTAGTGTGTGTGTGTGTGTGTGTGTGTGTGTGTGTGTGTGTGTGGGGGACAGTACCGAATGTTGTGTTTTCTCAAATTGTGTTTGTATGCATATGTGTGTACACATCAAGCCTCTGTGTGTGTGTGTGTGTGTGTGTGTGTGTGTGTGTGTGTGTGATTTGATGTCGCTTTGTAATTTAGCCTGAAACTTGAAACCAGATAAGAACACAGAGCTCTCTCTCTCTCTCTCTCTCTCTCCCTCCCACCCACACCCACACACACACCGACAGAGCTAGTGAGGGAGACCCTGGGTGTGTGTGATCTTGGGGCCGGGCTCTAATCCTGCCACTGGTCTGCTCTGTACTTTGACCCCAGTCGCACGTGTCTGTATGCCGCACACACACACACACACACACACACACACACACACACACACACACACACACACACACACACACACACACACACACACACACACACACACACACACACACACACACACACACACACACACACACACACACACACACACACACACACACACACACACACACACACACACACACACACACACACGCGCCTGTCACCCCTCACAGCTGAGGAAAGACACAGCAGCTGAAACAGCAGGGGAACCTGTTAAATAGAATAAACACACACGCACACAGACACACACACAGACAGACAGACAAACACACACACAGACACACACAAACGCGCACGCTGAGACCTGAGGGCTGTAAAGTCAAAGTGATCATCCAGATTTGGCCTCCAGGCTGCGTGCATCAGAGCCACTTCCTGTTTGAGGCGATGACTCTGGGAATTCCCTGCAGGTCCCTTTATTGTGGCGCTGGCTGATTACAGCACAATCATCAGGTGGACAAACGGCGGCCTGTGGAGCGTGCAGCGGGGAGAGAGAGCTCCACCCGTGTGTGACCACGCCGCCTAAGCCCCTCCCCTCAGCTCAGCCTTTAGATCTGCAGTTGGACTCAGAAAAGAGGGGAGGGCTCAAATCCCATCTGGGCCTTTTGGTTTGGCATTAACACAGCGTCACCCTGTCCGCCATCATCCCACAGTCTGTGTGTGTGTGTGTGTGTGTGTGTGTGTGTGTGTGTGTGTGTGTGTGTGTTGTGTGTGTGTGTGTGTGTAGTGGGAAACATGTCTGCTGATCATAAACACAAACAAAGCAAGAAGCAGCAGCAGCTCAGTATTTGGCAGGTAACAGGTGAGTGATGGGAGTGGAGCACTATGTGGCAGCAGACAGCTAGAGCCTTGTACGTATTGGAGCAGTATTTGACCACTTTGTTCCACATTCTTCCTGCGCCAGCGTGGGCCGCTTCTTTAAACACACGAGTCACAGCGTAAAAACACTCATGTACTCCACCGGGCTGTCCTCCACACAATAACACATTAACACAATAACACAATAACACAACCCCGGCTACTAAAGGAGGCATATATGTGTTTAATGAGGCGTCAGAGAAAACCACAACCTCAGACGCAGCAGAGAGTCCGGTTCAAGTGAGAGTTCCTTCGCCACACGGGGAGGCAAACCGTCTCTGCGTGCTCCTCTGACATAAACGCACAACACAAAGACGGGAAAGACTTTGAAATCAGACGGACAGATTGAACTGATGAAGCGAGACGACCGGGACATCAAGGTACCAAACGCCCTGAAGAGAACCCTCAACACAGCTTTTCAGTGACATGCTGTGGAACGCAAAGCCGTATTTGGAGGACATGCAGACGGAGACGGGGGAGAGAGGACGGGACGGGACACTCACCGTGAAGAAGAGGTCCATGACGCGGGTGTCCAGCAGGGCTTCCCTCCACGACTCTGTGGGCTTCAGCGTCACGTGCTGCGTGGACTCGAACATGGCGATGTAGTGGCGCCCCAGTGACCCGCCGCTGGTTAAGGCCAACAAAAGCATGACGAGGAGGAAGAAGAGGAGGGGGAGGAAGAGGAGGAGCACCGCACACAAACACCAGCTCCTGTCACCAAGCTTCCTCTCTCAGTAGGAACTTGTCGTCAGCCGCCAGTTAATGAACTTGACCCTCTCATCAATCTTCTCTGAGCGCCTCTCTTTGGTTTCTCGCCCTCCTCTCCTTTTTGTGCCTTGGCTCTTTTCTCTCCCTCAGCAAACCTTCATCTCCCACACACACACACACACACACACACACTCCCTTTAGCCTCTTCCTCACCCTCTCTCCTCCTCAGATCGGCTCCCTCTGTGCCGTTCCCACTCTCTGCCCTCTTCCTTTCCCCTCTCTTGTCCTCTTCTTCACCTCCACTCAGATTTCCGTCTCTTTCTGCTTCCCGAAGACCTTAAACGCCACAGACGCTCTCTGGTCTCAGCCAATCACAGCCCTCGCTCACGCTGCTTGGCTTCCTCTCGTCTGCTCTGCTCTGCTGCCAGAGCTCCTCAAGAGTCCTTACTGCCCCCCAAACACTCCCTCTCCCTCCTCAGCCAATCACAGCTCACTTTGGCTCTCCTCAGCTGCTCTCTCCACACACACACACACACACACACCGCTCACTCAAGACGTCTAACACACCCACAACACACACTTTCCTCTTCAGCCTGTAGACGTGCTCCCTTTCTTTCCCAGAGTTCTTTCTTGTTGCGTCCCCACAACACACATTTCATTTGAGACCACAACACTTTGGCCTCACAAACCCACAACACACACTGGTTCTGCTGGAGGCTCCGGCAGACTTTGTGGTTGTTTTGGGGGCTGTGATTAACTCGAGATAAAACTCTTTGGTCTTCAATCTAAAATGGTGGCTATAGATCGCTGTGAGACCGAAGAAGGCAAAGAGACAAAACACAAAACACAACGTTTACATGCATGAGTAAACTAGGACTACACTTTGATGAAGCCTGCTATGAATAAGTTGATGAATTGCCAGTTTCGTCGTACAAAGAGGAGTGGATGGTGTGTGTGTGTGTGTGTGTGTGTGTGTGTGTGTGTGTGTGTGTGTGTCTTTGTAATCTCCATCGTTACAGGAATTCTGTACAACACAATTACAAACTGTGAAAACAGTGCAGACTTTCAGTTTCACTGCTCACAGATCTGAACTTCAGGCAGGAAGTCTGTGGTTTTGTTGCGTGAGGATCATCACCATACAAACCGCTCCATTCTGCAAGACATCTTACAAAAGCACCGCACACGCTCCTGCCTTCATCAGCCAATCAGAACCCTATTTGATTTCGCTGCTGTCTCTCTCACACACACACACACACACACACACACACACACACACACACACACACACACACACACACACACACACACACACACACACACACACACACACACACACACACACACACACACACACACACACACACACACACACACACACACACACACACACACACACACACACACACACACACACACACACAGTCCCTCCGCCTTCATCTCTCCGTCCTAAAGTTTGGTGACAGCGAGTGGAGAAGGTCCAGAGGAATGTCCCATCAAAGCCAGGCAGGGGCAGAAGCCACGCATTCCTGCCACGCCAGCCCACAGTCACTCCCCCTGCACACACACACTCCGCCACAACACACCACACTTTTCAGCATAAAAGTTGGCACCTGTCTAGGAGTCTGTGAGATTATGTGTGTGTGTGTGTGTGTGTGTGTTTGCTGCTTGGCTTTCTGGCCTCGTTAAAAATAGCTGAGGCGAGGCCCAGGACCTCTTAGTGAACCTTTCTCAAGACGAGGAGAGGAGAATGTGAAAGTGAGCCTGGTTTACTCCTGCTCCGTTTAATAAATGATACAAGTCATTTTCACTTTGTTGACTTCTGTCCTGTGATTCAGGCTGGAGTTCACACTGCTGTCATGACACCAGACACACTTATTCACTTTTATTTTGCCTTTACATCTTCTTAAACGTGACAAAAAGCAGGTTGAGGAGCGTTAAAAGAAGAGAGGAAGAGAGGAAGGTGGGCACCAGGACCACCTCAGTGCTAGAGGACCTATGAACTCTCCTGAAGATCATATGGCCCAGACAAAACTCACAGTGGGACCACAGGAATGTCAACTATACCACATCAACCACTAAAGTGACTCAATCCCTGTTGGAGTCCAACAGGGACCAGAACATGGGTCTGACAGTTATGGACCCCATGGCCATGATGAAGACGTACTGGGAATTAGAGAGGGGGTTAGAGATTAAGAAAGAATTGAAAAAATGCAAATAAAAGCAATCTAATCCTTCAACAAATAACAAAGTAACAACTAGAGATCATGTGACCATCTGACAAAGGGACACCAGCAGGTTTGAGTTCCTTATCTTCATTTGGAGCTCTGGTGGGCCGGATCAGCTGTGTCGGGCCTCAGTTGGCTGCTCACACACTTGCTTGGTGGGCTCATATTGGATAGGTGTGTTAGCTGGTGTGTAGACAGGTAAAGCTATTGTGTTACATGTTCTCAGAGATCAGCTACTCCCAACCGTTAACCATCACAAGAAATCTTACTTTTGTTTCTTGGAGTAAAAACGTTTTACCAACCAAACACACACACACACACACGACTGTGGCCTCACATTATGACAGGTACACATCCAAAGATGTTGATTGACAACAAGAAAAAGCAAATGATGTCTCCATTAAGATGTGACCCATAATATGTCACCCTCTTCAAACCCCCTTGTAGGTCATGAGGTCAGGATTTACAGAGAACAAAATCAAAAAAGGTTGAAAATGTTTCCTATTAAAGCCACAAACACAAATATATGTTATCATTGGTGGTTCACAAAATCTGCTTGCCCAGTTGTCAAGTAGGACCTGAAGCACACTATCCACTCTGCTTCAAAAGAGGGACGGCTTCTGTGTGTGTGTAGTGTGTGTGTGTGTGAAGTGTGCATGCCTCCAGGATGAGTAATGTGCGTGGAGTGACGAGGACATGTGGCTGTGGTTTAGTGGCTTTTTAAAAGACATCACCTGCTACCATCTCAACCCTTCCAGCAGCTCCAGAATAACTAATGTGACACGTCAATTTTCCACTGGAAAGATAAGACGAACTATACACACACACACACACACACATGTACACACTGAGCCAACATGAAACACACACACACATCACAAACCACCGACCTCAAGACATTGTATTGCAGTCATGTAGAAGAATTCACACACACTCTGTTCTCACACACAAATTTACAGGCATACACACACGTAAACACACTCATTATAAAAGCTCATTCAACACCGGCCACTAATACAGACACTTTGGCAGGGAAACAGACAGTATTCCTGTTCAATGTCCCGTTCCTTCCAATCACACACGCACTCTCGTTAGGAAAAGTTAGAGAACCCACGCATGCAGCGGGAATGCAGGACGCATTCATGTGGCAACTGTCCCTATCAGGCACTGGAGTGAGAACAGGGGCCAGGACAACTCGGGACAAGCAGGTGAGCGAGCTAGCCCGTCACATATTCATGCACCGACTCGACCGTGGCAACACCCTGGCATGCTATCATGTATGGAAGTTGGACTGATTCAGAGAGCAGGGAGCTTTAGGGCCAAAGGCAGAGAGATCCAGTCACCTAGCGCCTGCTGACTAAGACACTTGGCTCAGTGAAGTCTTTGTGTCATGTTCTCACAACTTTCCTGTCTGGGAATTGTCAGGTTCAAGTGAGAAAGGAGCCAACTGAGGTATCTGATCAGGATGCCTCCTCAGAGCTTCTGTGGGGAGGAGACCACGGGCCAGACCCAGAATACGCCGGGTGGATTACATATGAATGTCTGTGAGACTCCAGGATGAGCAAGAGGGAGAACACGGTCAGGGTGAGGAACATCTGGGCTACAATGTTACAATGAACACAGTTACCTTGGCTACTGAAGTAAAGGAACATTCCCACAGCAGGACTTGGTTCTGGTCTACATGGGGGGTTATGACTTTATCAGCTCAGAGTCATCAGTGACAGATGTCTAAGTGTCCATATTTATAGTTCTGCATGCAAGCTTGAGGTCAGGTAGAGCAGCGACGTGCCGCTCTCTCCACTTCAAAGACGGTAAGAGGGTGAGGAGTTGCAGTTAAAAGGCCGTCATTCTCCCCTTCACAGGCCGATCTTTAGCACGGGCCGGTATGTGTGACGGAAGCATGTGGCTTAGAAAATGCAAAGGTGGGCCGAGCACTTTCTGAACCAACACCAGGAGCTCAATCATCTCAACCTCAAGGATGACAAACAAAATGTCAATTTTGTGTGTGTATTTGGTGATTTTGTGCGGTTGTTAGCAGTGCTGCCACATGCTACAGAGGGGATGAGACTGACAGGGACATACTGGACTTCTTCTTCCCTCTTGATCCCTCTTGTTTGGACCTCCAGCTTGGTGGTGTTTGTTGATTCGGTCGCTGGCAGTCACACATCTCATATTCAGCCTGTGATCATCAGATCTCAGTCTCCATTCTCCTCTCAATTCAAGTCATCTCTACACCAATCTAACCCGATATGGACCAGCGTCTAAAATAGACGGCCATTTTCTAACTATCTCAGCGATCTGAACCTTCTGGAAGCCTGATGGCCTTGCGCGGCTGACGGCCGCGGATTAGCGAGCTTCTCCTGTATCCTCTATTCATTATTGTTGATCCCTACTAAGGATGGACCCGATGCTCTGGGAGACTAGACGCGCGTCTGCCAGCGGCCTTGAGGCGAGCGCGGCGCTATGCTACGGCGCGTGGTGGGGTTTAAGTGATATATCCTGCCTTAAGTCTCCCCAACAGTCTGGACATGTGGAATAACAGTCCAGGAATACCTCCTCCTTGCCCCCCCAAACCCCCCGACCCGTCTTCACTCTGGTCTCTGCTCGTCTCCCTTGATCGCCACCATCTGTGTTTAGACAGCAGTTGCCAGTGATTCTCCCTCCACCAAAGTAAACCAATCACACCCCGATTGTAGCGTCACATTACATTTGTGACTCCTTAAAGGTACACTGACATAAAAGACATGAGACGCACAACATGGAGAGGATCTGTAAGTCCTCCGTTCCAAGGAAAACAGACAGAAGTTGAGATACTCCGGCTCTACGTTTGTGAAACTGGGATTGATGAAAGCTCTAGACGGCTGTTATGCTAGAATGCAAAGAATGGCCCAAGATATCAGCTGGGAAGGCCACATCAACAAAGCAGAGACGTGTGGAAATCTCTCAAAGCTCTCCGACAACACCCAACGCCATCTTCAACCTTCTGCCAACAGGGCAGAGCACAGACGGCGTTGGGCCACATTGGTGCAAAGCCCGGTGCAGGTGGCAGGAGTGTGGCGGTGGCGTCTGAAAACAAATCAGCTCAAGTATCGGAAGAAACAGACGGGAAATAAAATGGCGACGATAAGCCGATGATGGCACAGGAGGGGAAGTCACGGGATCATCAAAGTCTTTCGGTTTCATGCCTGTGGATGATTACTTTAATCTATCACGAAACTCAAACTACGAGTGTGAGGCTCTGTTGGGCTTCTCGTGCCCTCTCTTCTCTCGTTCCTCCTGTTTGAACTCAGACGGCAGTAGGTCAGGGCCACATAGCTCCAAGGCGTCCAAAGCAAACACCCAGCATCGGTTTACACTCCTAATCCCAACCTTAACCTGAGGGCCACAGCACCTATAAATCCACCTCTGAGCAGCTAATGAGCATACTGAGCTGAGCCGGGGGGCCGGCAGGGCAGACATTTCTCTCCTCAGCGCCAGAATAACTGCAGATGAGACCGGCGGGGGGGGGGGGGGGGGGGGGTTAAGCGTTTCTCAGAGATGGACACGCCTCTTTAATGCACGATGGCTACCAGTAAAATAGGGAAAGAATGCAAGGGGCAAAGAACGGGCGTAGAAAGTGAATACCTACAGATGGAGACGGCGTGAGGGTGTGAGTGTGGTTTGTGTGCGTTTGCCCTGAAACACACTGCCACCGCCTACACACAGCAACACACTGGAGAGGAATCAGATTTACTCCATAAACACTTTAAAAAGGTTTAAAAGGACAAATCCTCCTTTCCTTCCTGAACGCACGGACGAGATGGAGACCAACTCACATTCACATGACTTCATTCATGTTTAACCCCTGAGTTTACCAACACAACTGATGTAAACACACCGTTGACGGACTCAACATGAACCAGATTCAGTATCAATGCCAAAGACAAACTGAGAGAAACTAATCAACCATGTGAGCCTGGGGAGGATTCTCCATCACACTTGATATCATGTGGTCTTAGACAGACTTCCACAAGTTCAATGAAGTCAAGTCTAGTTCATTTGTATAGCCCAGTATCAGTGTCTGTAAGGGCTCTACAGGGACCCCAAGGATCTCCAAGGAGACAAGGAGACCACCTGGACGAGTGGACGAGTGGACGAGCGACAGGAGCAGGAAAGTAAACAAACAAGACAAACTGGAACAGTCTTTGTATCAAACCATCTCTCAGCAGGTTAGCTTTGATGCTGAGGCGGCGGCGGGGTGGGCGGGCCATCTGTCTGTCAGCTCGGACGCCATCTGACCACAGCCTCCAGGCCCCGACCACGACCTCGGCCAGAGTCAAGCCCGGCGCGGAGTGACACGGTGAGGTCGGCCCGAGCGGGGAGCGTGCCTCCCGACAGACGACACCGGAGCCTCAGGGAGGGGGCCGGGGGTGAGGACGGCGGTGAGGACAGATGACATGCACGCCGCTCTGCCCACTTGAGGGACGGAGGTTGTTTGAAAGGGTCTTTGAGGAAGTGGAGAAGTGTGTGTGTGTGTAGGGCAGCGGCTGTCAGCCACGCAATTAAGGAGAGGCCCCCAGACGCCCATACTGGCATACGGTCGCATCCCATCACAGCAGCACAGGCGTGTTGTGACACTTGCAGACAGGCGGCCACACTCATTCAGGCTCCCAGTGGTCTTCATCAATCTGTTCTCCTTTTCAACAGCAGCCCGGACACTTACAGGCTTTACACACACACACACACACACGCACACGCACGCTGGACACAATGTTAAGTGGAGCAACACTCGCTGGGAGAATTCAGATGCTATTTCTATGGCCTGAGCCGAGCCACAGCGACATGTGTTAGCATCAACAACTCAACAACATCCAGAGAGCAAACACACCACAGGGTCAGACTGACTGGAGCTCCACGGGACCAGGACCAGGACAAACATCTGTGCTCCGGCTGGGTTCAAAAGGTCACGTTCAGGTTACGTGATGAGGAGAGGTGTGTGACCTCATGGTGTGTGTGTGTGTGTCTGGTCCAAGCTACAAAACAATCCCACTGCTCATCTTTTACTCCAAAAACAAGGAAAACCATCAGAATTGAACAGAGAGAGAGAGAGAGAGAGAGAGAGAGAGAGAGAGAGAGAGAGAGAGAGAGAGAGAGAGAGAGAGAGAGAGAGAGAACTTAAAAGTGTCTTTAGGAGGCCGCACACATCGTACAGAACGTACCAGACATACCAAGGGGGGCCTTGACAAGCAAAGCTGGAGGTGTGTGTGTGTGTGGTGGTGGGGGGGGGGGGGGGTTGTTGGAGCTGGAATGATATGGGGACGGACGCACAGACACCTCTTTGAAAGTGATACACGGCCCAGGCTGGCAGCAAGCGCCACTCCAGATCCCCTCAGACAGCCAGAGAGGATGCCAGGCTGCACAGGATTTAGGCTGTAATGAGCCTGGCCTAGGCTGACACACACACACACACACACACACACACACACACACACACACACACACACACACACACACACACACACACACACACACACACACACACACACACACACACACACACACACACACACACACACACACAATGTGGCCAACTGCAAGGATAATATGGATATGTGGACAGGAGGTGATCTACAAAGTAACTGATGGTCAGATATGCATTCCTGGCCTTCACATGTATTTGTAGACTTGTAGACACACACACACACACACCCACACCCCCAAACCCACACACACACACTTTGTGGACTGTTCTGATCTGCAGAACAAGCAGAAGGTGGCTGACCTGTTCTCCGCGTTCTCCTTGTTCTCCTCACCTCTTTCCCAGACTGAATCCAACCTTATCACCGTCTCTAAACCCGGACATTGTGGCGTTGGCGTTCCTTTCTAACAACGGTCAGAGCTGGGACAAAGAAAGGATATGATTGGGTGGCAGGAAGTTCCAGCTGAGGACCTGGTTGGCCAGAGCCAGGTAGCGCTGGAACACAGAGGACATCTGGACGTTGAGGTTCTCCCTGCGCCCGAACTCCTGCAGCACCTCCATGGTCAACATGAAGATCTGCCGCAGGCCGTCTTCCTGAAGGAGATGGAGACAGAGAGCCCAGGATGAGGACCAGGATGAGACACACACACACACACACACACACACACACACACACACACACACACACACACACACACACACACACACACACACACACACACACACACACACACACTTTACTGCCTGAATCATAGTGTCACATAAATGTAACGTGCTGGCCGTGTTGCTGCTTGTGTGTGTGTGACGTTCATTAGCTTAGCTTCCGTCCCCATGCATCCATCTGGCAGCACAGAATGCTAGAAGTGTAAACAATTCGAAATCCATTTTAATCCACGCTCGCCGTCACACACGCAGGCAGCAGGATCTCGTTTCGCCATCGAGCGGCTGCTTAATAAGCCCCGGGCCGAGCTCAGGGCGCCAAGCACGCACGCCACACACACGCCAGACGCACGCACGCACGCACACGGAGACCGAGCTCCTCGCCGGCGGCAAACAAAAGCGTGGAACAACAAAGGAGGGCGAGGACGAACCTGGAAGAGACGCTTGCAGCTGCCGTGGAACTCCATGCTGAGGCCGATGCTGCTGGTCTTACTGGAGCTGGAGAACTCGCTGAGCAGGGCCGTCAGGATGGAGCAGGCCAGGGTTTGCTGCACGCAGGGGTCAAAGGTCAGAGAGAACAAGGACCAAGCAACACCAGGAACACACATAGCTCACAAATAAGAATTAATTGTGACATTTCTATGATAAACTAATGAAATTTCATTGGGGAAAAAAACGATCTTGGAAAATGTTTAAATGGAATAAATAAACTTTTCTTATATCATCATGATAGTGAGACATTTCCTGACAAACCTTTGCTGCTGTCTTCTCAGCATGTTATGGTAAATGAGCAGTATTAATGTGATATAACATGAATATAATGTTAGATACTGAAGTGCAGTTCACTGTCACACTGTAGTGAACTGCTGCCCCCTGCTGGGCACAGAGGGGACGGCAGCTTTGTGTTGGTCTCTATGGGAGGCAGGTGAGATTTAAGAGAGCACTCCCACAATGCTTCACTCCTTCTCTCCTGGCTTCATAGTGAAGCAGGAAGCAAACAAACAGCTGGCAGTGTTGTGTCGTCACCGCCCGGGTCTCTTCCTCACCACTGTGGGGTTTCCACTGCTGATCAGCTGCCCCACCTCCAGGAAGATTCCTTTACAGCTGACAGATTTGTCCAGAGAGCCTCGCTTCACGATGACGGCCACGGCCAGGAGGATCTGCTCACGGACAAACTTCTGCAGGCTGGAGGAGAGGAAGACCAAGGAACAGAGAGCTCAGTGTGTGTGTGTGTGTGTGTGTGTGTGTGTGTGTGTGTGTGTGTGTGTGTGTGTGTGTGTGTGTGTGTGTGTGTCCTTCTTACTTGGGTCTCTGTAAGACGTAGGTGAGGAGAAACGCCCGCAGCGACTCGATGCTGGTCTTCTCCAGCAGGATCCACTCCCGCACCACCGCCTCCATGATGGCGGTAGCGGCCTGGAACAGAACATAGTCCACCTTGCTGGTCTCTGTAGTGGGACAGAGGGGGGGGGGGGGGGAGTAGTGGTCACAGACGGTAAAAAAAGGGTTCCTCAGGTTGAGTTCAAAGGTCAAAACCGTCCACGTGCAGTGGAGAGGAAGCTTAGGGATGAAGTCAATAGTTACCTAAGATGTGCTTGCAGATGGCAAAGGGGGACTTGGACTTCCTGAAGGAGAGGAAGACGTGCTCTGCATGCTGCCGCTGCTCTGTGCTGACCATGGAGGGCGGTGCCTGCATATACATACACACACACACACACACACACACACACACACACACACACACACACACACACACACACACACACACACACACACACACATCAGTTACTTCATCACAAGCTAGAGGACTTCACTGGACCTCAGACTGAAGTGAAAGCCGGCTTGACGCGACTTTGAGATCTTGTCTGGTGGAAGCTACAAAGCTACATGTCAATCAAACCGGGTCACGTTGGGACAACGCGTAGGGAAGCAGACGCAGCGCCTCGAGAACTAAAAGCCACGCAGAGAGAGACTATTGAAGAGTAACACACACACACAAACGTATGTATCTGCCCTGTTTCAAAGCAGCACTAACAGCACATTAAGGGTTAAAACAAAGTGATAAAACACTGATCCATGAAAACATCAGATTTAGAGCCACTGTGTGTGTGTGTGTGTGTGTGTGTGTGTGTGTGTGTGTGTGTGTGTTCGTTCATTCCCCAGATTGACTTCAGCTTGACTCTAAACAGAAACAGGATATGCTGATGGCGTTTCAGCTCACGCTGCATGGTGTGGATCAGCACACGCACACACACGCACTATCGCGCGCGCGTGCACACACACACACACAGTACTTTGACTGTTTGTCCCTAATGTGATGAATCCTGACCTGAGCTCCAGGCTCCTAGGAACAACACACAGGTTCAGAACAGAAGTAAGGCCTGATGATGTCATACCTGTGATGTCCTCACACAGCCACAGATGTGTTGCTACAGTGGGAGCTAACGTTTACACTTCTAACAGAGCAGAGTACAGACAGAGTTCATCTGTGCACGTGAACGCCACACAGGTTCTGATCCCATACACTGATGTGTTATTAGAGCTCCCACATTACAACCGAGAATTCCGAGTGTGTGTGTGTGTGTGTGTGTGTGTGTGGCTTAAGAGCAGGAGGCTTAAGCACTGCAGTGTAAACTTCTATCCTATCTACTAAAGTTTAAAATGAAGCCACATATGACAACAAGAAGACAGAAATTGGGATCATGGGTTTCTTTGGGATCATAAACTCCTCAGGCTGCAGAAGGTAACACACACACACACACAGATACATGCTAGCTGCGTGTACACAAATACACAAACACACACACCTGCCGTGCACATAGCTGCGGCTCCAGCCTCTGTGTGTGTGTGTGTGTGTGTGTGTGTGTGTGCGTGTGTGAGAGAGAGAGAGAGTGAGTGTGAGTGTATGTGTGGTGCGTTCAGGCTCAGCAGTCCCACGCTGCGGGTATCGCGCGTGTTTCGTGGCGCAGAGGAGCTAAAGCTACAGAGAGTTGATCCTCCGGGACGAGCGGCGGGAAGTTAGAGAGAGTGAGAGCCGAGAGGGACGAGAGGGACGAGGGGGAACGAGAGGGGGACGAGGCGCTCGACCTCCGCGTCCGTGCGGAGGAGAAGCAGGCACCGGGCAGGGGAGCGGGGCTGTGCGGGGTTGTGCGGGATGGAGCCGGGCGAGGCGCTGCGCCACGCACCGCCCGCATATGGTTCCTCCGTCAGACTCCACAGAGCCGAGGGGCCGCAAACACACGCGAGAGACCCGCAAACCCCGAGCCGAACCCCGGGTAAAGTTAGCACGCAGGTACCGCGACCCCCGCCGTTACAGGACAACACGGAATGTCTCACCATTAAAACTTTGGCAGCGCTTTCCAGCTGTGTGATCACTTCTGGTGCACCGACCGCCGCCATCATGGTCCCTCTCCAATGACGCGCTAGGCGCGCTGCATTGTGGGAGTCCAGGCTGGTACCCAGGCAGAGTTCATCCTCCGCGTGCAGAGGTTACGTAATGCGACATGAGGGCGCGTGACAAGTTTAAAAGTTACAATAATAATAATAACAATAATAATACTGTTAAGGTGAATATATGATAGAAGATTTACAACGAAAGAGACAGAAGAGACACTATGGTTACTGTGGAAACTAATGACATCATTAAAGATCTAACACCCAACATTATACTGGAGAGAGAGAGAGAGAGAGAAAATTCTTCAGTTAATGTCATTTTAATTTTTAATGTGAACTATATAAACCTCACCCCTGGTTTATTATCTTACAAATTCTGCTTCACTAGTTTCTTACAGTCTAAATACAGAGATTTAACCCATGAGAACTTAATTTTCACATCTAAAGGACTGTTAATAGTTTCCTTGATTATTTGGTAATCTAGAATAATGTGTTTAAACTTAAAAGTTTTCACAGCCTGACTTTCAACTCTCAAAAATATCAAAGACATGAGAAGTGATGATAATATGATCATTTTTTTCCCCCCACTTTCTATTTGAAATCATTTCATATTCTGCTTTTATCTCAAACTATTGGTCATATTAAAACTCTTCTGATCAACAGTGTTTGATAGATAAATATGTTCACAGATCAAATTGCACAGAATTGAAGCACAGGTCCAAGTTGGTTAATTTAATTTATACATACATTTTACACACGAGGACTGTGAAGCATTTTTACAAACTCTCAGTTCATACATGAATGTAAAAAAAGAGATATAGCTGTCCAAATTACATCAACTTTAATACTGCAGAGACATGGATGTTTGGAAACAAGGCACAAGGAAGAATGGAGGAAAAAGGATACAAAAAATATGTATATCTGTATAAATATAAATTCAGGAGTAACAGAGTTGTATCATACATGAAGGAGCCTCAAACACAACCAGAGGCTCCTCAGAGTGAAAATACAAAATATAAAGGATACACAAGTGAGAAAGTTCCATGAAGAAATCAGATTGGAGGACATCAAGTCAGTCAAAGATTGTCAGTCATCTCTCTCTAACCTTAGAAACAGAAAACAACAGCACCTCACACACTTCATGGCACTCTCACACACACACACACACACACACACACACGTATTATAAAGCTATTTCCCACCAAGCAGTCGGTCTGGTTAACAACGTGGGCTGACAACACAAATGACAAGCGGAAAGTGTTTGAACGTTCAGACCAGCAGAGAGAAGCTGGTTGGAGGAAGAGGAAGGGCAACACACTGTGTGCTTTAAGAACCTCAATGATAGAGAGAGCCTTTGAGCAAGGCATTTCCCACGCCACGGATGCTTTGTGGCTGCCAGCCGAGGACCCGTCAGCACCGGCACTATGTTGACATGCAGGACACTGGCTGCATAAAGACTCCAGTAATTGGTTGCTGTACGTGCCTGACCTCTGCTTCTTCACAGCAGCCCGACCTGGACATGTAAGGCCATTTACACTCTGAACTGGACTCTGTAAACACAGCTGAGTGAAAATCCCCCAGGTGTTATCCAGGGAACATTGTGCACGGAAAACTTGAGTTCTTCAGTTTGTGCAGCTCACCTCAGAGGACAGAAGAAAGAACATTCAGGAAGAAAAAGCTTTCAATACATTGTCGAGCAAAAAAAAAAAAATCCAAAAGTAACAAATCCTCCAAAACGTGATTCATGATGTTCCTGCAGGTTTGGCCACCTTGAATGAGTGAAGGACCAAAGGCACAGAAGCATCGCACATCTGAAAGCTGACCAGGCCCACTCGCTACACAACACTGAATACTGTGGGAGCAGTTTGTAATCAATTCACACAAGAGTGAGCAGTAATGTTTGCTGATTGTCAATAAGTGAAGTGTACAGGACGACTCAGACGCAGAACGCCGCACAGCTTTGACCTCAACACACTCAAACCTGTGCTCATACTGGATAAATAACATATGTACCAAACACAAACTCTGCCAAATTTGAACCAAGCTCGTTTTTTTTACACAAGCAGAAAACGGTTCACTCTTTTTTTTCAGCTCCTCTTCCTCTTCTTCAGCCTCGTCTACAGTTTCATCTCCACCCCTTTCCCCTCCTCCCCTGCACTCAGGACCAGCCTGGCTGCAGGAGGCCCAGGGTTCTCCCATCTATGTTCTCCTAACAACTAATCAACCGTTATTGCCGCCGCCGCCACAGAGCTGTGAGGCGCAACGTCCGACATTCAACTAGAAAGACACGCAGCTCTCTACCTGCTGAAGCCATCAAACCCTCACTTCTTTAAGCCCCCACAAAAGGAAACAGGTACATGTGTAATAATTAAAATAATAAGGAAAATAATATTAACCACAATAATAAGCAGCATGTTGTTTAGAGGAGAAAAATATATCAACTAATATATTTGTACAAAGCACGTTTAAGCACTCAACGTTCAGAAGGATATTAAGTGTTTAGAAAACTATATCATGTCTTTTTTATTGCACATAGTCATACTATCACATGTTTGGCTGTGGTAAGGACACATTGCTCTGTGTTGTCGTGATGTCCTCCTGAGGATAAAGGAGGCGGGGTTAAGTTACGATGCATTCTTGGGACTGATCCTAGAACAGCTTTAACACTGAACACCTCAGTGTGTGTGTGTGTGTGTGTGTGTGTGTGTGTGTGTGTGTGTGTGTGTGAGTGAATGAGACGAGCGTTGAAATGATGAATTTCATGAATAAAAGAAAAGTTGTAGAAGTAAGATCAGTCTGCATCTTTAGTGTGACGCTTGGCACAAGATTAAAAGGAATGACCCAAACACAAATATTGTGTTCGGTTAGTTTCATCCTATATATATGTACATATATATATTTATGAATCGGATCAGCGAGAAACCTTTTTAACTGAAATTTAAAATATGGCTGTGGAAAGATTTGATGTGCCTCCCATTCTGAGAGACATATGGGGGTCACGGGGGTCACTGATCAAGCACAGCGTCGTTAGCCAGTCATTGTGTCCTGCCTCTCTCTCCTCATTGGTACGTCCCATAGAACACATCGTTACAGCTTCAGTCCGCTGAGACATCACTGCTGGATGAGATCTGGGTGAAATCAAACTGATTTGGCGCATTAGTTATCATTAAAATGACATCTAAGCCATTCAGTTAGTTAGTCAGTTCATTTAAATAGATGTTCCGCATGCAGCAGGAGGTTAATATGCTGATAATTATAGTTTCTCTCTTGACACACTCCTGCGTATGTTCAGCACACTGCTGTATCCTGACCGTGTTCATCATGAACGACCCCCATGGTCTCTCTGTTGGGAGCAGAGTGTGTGGTTTCACACACGCAGACAAATGTAAACCATAGCGAGTAAACGCGATGAAATCTTTGGTCGTCCGTCCAAAGCTGCGGTCCTTGATCGCAGTACGAATTCCTGCGACCAAACACCACCTGACAGAATTCTGATGACGCATCTCAGCCTGCATAGTTTGTTTTCTCTCTCTAGGTTGTTGAAGTGCTATGATTCATCAGACGCTCATTGCACAATCTCACACGCTTCAACCTCCATATCATAGTCTGACACAGAGCGGGACAAAGAGAGTCGACCACACCCATCTGGCACATTGTGGCGTGCAGTGAATTCATAGGATGGCCGTTATTGCACAGTTTGCAGGACGCGTTGGAGGAAGTTGGAGAGCTTTGTCGGTCCGTCTGGTCTGAAGCCAGCAGAGAGCTCAAGCGCGTACGAGCTGCAGCACCAACGCTATGTTCACCCTCAGCAACTGAGCACAAGCTTTTCTCAATCAGTATGCACGGGTGTGTGCACGGCATGCAAGCATTCTGTGTAGCTTATATTGCAACAGCTGTGTGTGACACTAACTCCGCCCCCCCGGTGCTCTGTGAGTAAACTGGTTCCACTCTTCACATTGCTATGTTCAATAGTCGAGTGTAAAGCAGCTCAGGTAGAACAGGAAGTAGTTCCTGCGTCAAATAGACACCGTGAAGGCGTTTCAGTCGTCCGTTAGACCCGGGGTGGAAGGAATGGGGGATATGACGATTAACCCTTGAAGAACCAGAAGCGTTCCTTGGTTGGACTCTGTGAGTAACCACAGTGATGCGTCCTTACTTCCCCCCCCCCCCCCCCCCCCCCCCCCCGCCACACACACACACACACACACACACACACACACACGAGTCATCCGTCTGCTCCATCCAACCTGCAGTCCCATCTCTCAGTCGCACTCTCCTGACTGCCAACGCGTCACCGCTGATGCAGTCAGTAATGTAACAACTGGAGGTCGTCTCTTGGTCCCGGGTCAGGGGAGTTTCCTATTCGTACTCACTGTGGTGTCTGACTCATGAGACAGATGTTAGTCCATCCTGCTCTGGCATTCACACACATCACACAGCTATACACACACACACACACACACACACACACACGCACACACACACACAGTGTAACATGTCTGAACACAAACATACTGGAAGCACCCAAGGAGAGCAGAGCTGGGTGGGAGGGCCATCAGCTGGAATACAAGCGTTGTTTGTCAGAAAGGGACTGGCACCTCTGAGGACGCCTTTGTGTCCTCGGCTCTACACATACACAGGCTCACATCCCTCCACCTGCTCTGCCTCCTCCTCCTCTTCATCCGATTCCTCCTCCTCCAGCTCGTCATCCTGCTCCTCTTCCTCCTCCGGGCCCATGCTGTGGGCTCCAGTGATGCTGGGCGGTGCCTCGTTGGCCTCCAGGGGCTTTGGGTAGCGGAAGGGACAGCCGTTGTCGTCGAAGAACCTGCGGAAGGTGAACTCGTAGAAGGCGTGCTCTGGGTGTTTCCCGTGCGGGGAGCAGAGTGCGTCCAAGGCCCGGGTGCTGTCCCCGCTGTCGCTCCACGTCCCGGGGCCGCCCTCTTCCTCCACAGGGTCAAAGTTGGACGTGTCCATAGGATGGGCGATCTTGGGCCGGTAGGGGGCCGGTTGCTGCCGCAGGTTGCTGGAGAAGTCCATCTGGGTGAAGAAGGGGTGAGCCTTGATCTCACCCGCCCCATTGGCGCCCACGCGATCCTCGGCGGAGCAGCACAGGCGGCCGATGATGTCGACGGCCTCGGGGCTGAGTTTGACCTGGGGGGGCACGTGTAGTGTGCTCTCCCAGTTTATGACCTGGAGACCAGACAAACACCGTCAGCTGATTCTGCTCCTGACCCTCACACCCCTTTGGTTCATTCAGTGATTCAAGTGTGATGCTTTCCTGACCTTTATCTGAGTCTCGGTGGGTGTGGGGGCCAGGAACGGTGGCTGTCCCACCAGCATCTCAAAGAGGATCACGCCCACGCTCCACCAGTCACACAGCTGGGTGTAACCTGCACAACAGAGGAAACTTTTAATGCATAGAAAACCCACCTGGTTAAACAAACATCTACTGAACACTCTGTCCTCCAGTTCAGAGACTTTCTTCACTCCATGAAGCTGCAGCTTTGACTCCACGTTTGTCTCGCTCACCCTTGCGCAGCAGCACCTCGGGCGCGATGTAGTTGGGCGTCCCGACCAGAGAGTGAGCCAGGCAGCGCTGGTGCTGCCGGTTGGCGCGCTGCTCCAGTGTCATCAGTCGGTCCCCACAGCGACAGTTGGACACGTCGTCCCAGAAGTCACTGGGCTCCATGCTGTCCTGCCTGATGTGGTTCCCTGGAGGCAAGTACACGGAAACATTACACAACAACAACAACAACAACAACCTGCAGTTGAGGACACCCTGCAGTGAGGACATACCTTTCTGGTAGTACTTGGAGTTGTGTGTCCAGCGGAAGCCCGTGCACAGTCCAAAATCCGTCAGCTTGATGTGTCCGTCCGAGTCGATCAGGATGTTGTCTGGTTTGATGTCTCGATGGATGAAGCCCATCTTGTGGACGCTCTCGATGGCCAGCGTCAGCTCGGCCACATAGAAGCGCGCCAGCTGCTCGGGGAAGATGCCCATGCGTATGAGGAGGCTCATCATGTCTCCTCCAGGAATGTAGTCCATGACAAAGTACAGGCTGTCACGGTCCTGGAAGGAGTAGTAGAGACGCACCACCCACTCGTTGTCCGCCTCTGCCAGGATGTCTCGCTCTGCTTTCACATGAGCAACCTGTGCCAAACAAAGAGCTCATTCACACCTGCTACCTGCTACCAAAGCCTACACAGCATGAGCTCACGCAGCTTAAAGACATAGTTACCTGGTTCCGGTTGAGGACGTCTTTCTTACGCAGCGTCTTCATGGCGTACAGTGCACAGGTGTCCACCTTGCGTGTCAGGCACACCTCACCAAAGGCTCCGATGCCCAACGTCTTGATCTT
This sequence comes from Genypterus blacodes, assembly GCF_046128005.1. Classification (NCBI taxonomy): domain Eukaryota; kingdom Metazoa; phylum Chordata; class Actinopteri; order Ophidiiformes; family Ophidiidae; genus Genypterus; species Genypterus blacodes. Next base: position 24,838 of record NW_027467057.1, read on the forward strand.
GACAAACATGGACTTGTCCATCTTGGCCCGACGTAGCCGGTTGTAGTTGGACTCTTTCTGGTTTAGCATCTTCCTCATCTGTTCCTGCTCCGCTTCTGATAGGCCAGCCTGAGGAGTGAAGCGCAAGGCGATGAAGAGGAGCGAGGGGGCGAGAAGAACAAACAGGCATCAAAGCAGGGCAGGGGAACGTCAAAGTGAAGTGTGTTAGCTAACCGTGTATGGAGCTGTGGGGAAGTTTTGTCTCTTGTCAAAATGCCATTCGATCACTTCCAAGGGGGTCAGAAAGGGCAAAGGTCAAAGGAATCACTTAGGACAAGCTGGTGCAAACACCAGTGTGAACTCGGTGACATCTGGTTCCAGGACGGAGAGTCGCTGAGTCTGAGTCCTGAGGCACCCAAATGTGTTTTGTTACTTTAGTGTGTGGAGACGTTTCAGCATGTGGCCTTGGAGACGTGTGTGTGTGTGTGTGTGTGTGTGTGTGTGTGTGTGGGGATCAGATTCAGAAGCTAACATGAACTCTGTAGAAAACTTTTGTTTACCTTTGACATCTCTTGTTCCAGCTGCAGCCTCCGGTTGAGTTTCTGCTGGTGGGTCTTCATCACGTTCTCTATGTGCTGCTCCATGTAGAACTTGAAAGCGAAAGGCGAGTAGGTCTTAATACGCGACTCCCTCTTCTCCTCATCGCGCCCGTTCTTCCTCACTGGGACAGGAGATGTCTGGATCTGTTTCTTGTCTTTCACTGTTTTCTCTCCCTTGGCCAGTTTGCTCTTTTCTTTCCCCTGCTGGCTCTCTTCTGCCTTCCCGCTCCCTCCGCTGTTGCTGTGTGCGTTTCGTGCAGCAGGACAGCTGAGGTCCTGAGCGCCACACATGGCTCCAGATCCCTCCAGGGCTCCGGGCTCCCCACCTGCCCCGGCTATGGGAAGGTTTTTGGGGTAGGGTGGTGGTGGGCAGCGTGGCTCCTGAGCAGGCTCCAGGGCGTAGGCCTCCTCTGGCATGTAGGGCAGAGGCTCTGCTGCGTCCTGGGCCTGAGCGCTCAGCCAGCCAGGGTGACATGGACCCACAGCGGTCTTCGGCTCCGGCCTCATCACACGGATACTCTTCACCGGTTGCTGGATGGGCGGGGACGTCACAGCTGTGATGGTGTTGGGCGGGCCCAAGGAGGGATCCTGCTTCCCGGCGGTAGGGGGTGCAGCCATGGCAGGCCGGACACTGTTGGGCCCGGCCGAGCGGCTGTTGAAGGAGTTGGTTCTGCTAGGGACCCGTACCTCCCCCCTGAATGGGCCCTGAGGCTGGGGTTGCCTGGCAGGAGGGGCTCCCTCAGGGCCTGAAGGCCCCACCCAGTGGTGTTCATACAGGTCAAGGTTGAGGCTGGCCCTGGAGGGCGTCAACAAGCCCTGGGGAAGGTCAGGGAAGTCAGGGCCCATGGCTGCTGCCGCCCCACCTGGGGAACGTGACATCATGTGGACCTGATGGGATGTGGGGCTGGCTTGGCGTGGATGGGAGTGCGGGGGCAGGTACAGGTTAGGAGGGTACCCTCCCCCTCCTCCTCCTGGCCCCGTCTGGCCCATGGCTCCTTTCCCCTGCATGTTGACGTAGTTGTCTGGGGGGGCCATGGGGGGCGGTGCCATCTTGTTCTGGAAGGAGGCGGTCCTCTTGACTCCATAGCCTCCAGGCTCCATCATGTGTGGCCTGGCGTGGCCATAGTCATAGTGGGGGCCTGGCACTGGGCCCCCCGGTGGTTGAGGCTGGAGCTGCAGAGGCTGGCCAGGGACATTGTAACTCATCATGGGGCCGTGCTGCTCCATGCTGCCGTAGCCTTTCTGCTGGGCGCCGGGAGGAAACATGGTGTTGCCTGGGTTGTTTGGAGGAGCCATTGCTTGTGGGTAGGCGCCCATACTGGGAGGTCGACCCATTGGGTTGCCCATGGCCGGACCCTGTGCTGCACCAGAGGGGGGCATCATGTAGTTCATCACAGGGGGAGGGCCCATGTACGGCCTGGGCATCTCTGCGTCAGGGCCGTACGCCGCTCCGTCGTACAGTGGAGCCCCCATCTGGTGGTACGGGGGCATAGCACCCGCTTCACCTGAAACCTCCATAGCTGGCCGATGGTCCATGGAGTTTGGTATTCCAGCTTTTCCTGAAAGCACAAAGAGTGAGACTTCAGCTCCGCAAGTGACATCATTAATCACATAAAACATGAAAATGAGAGAGAGAACAGTAAAGAATCAAACAAACACAGAGATTCATGGATCAATGACAGTGATTGTACCTGGAGACGTTTGTTTGATGACACGAACAATGAGCTCATTGCGAGGGTCCAGGTAACCCATTTTACTGATGTACTCCAAGGCTGCTTCAATGTTCCTGCTTCCTGTCTGCTTCAGCGCCCGCACTGCCATCTCCTGTTACACACACACACACACGCAGAGAAACATCAACACAGGATCCAGCTGACGTCCATGCGACTGACAAACAAGGACACAATGTAAAGGTGAGACTTTACACACACACACACACACACACACACACACACACACACACACACACACACACACACACACACCTCGTGTTAAAGTCACAGCCGTTTGAGTTCTCAATGCTTTATCAATGATCAATCAAACGATCACTGTGGTTATTTACATGAACATCTGACATTCCAAAGTTGAGCTGCAAGAACACTGAATATTATGTTTGTGTACAGAGACTCAGTGTGTGTGTGTGTGTGTGGGTGTGTCTACAAATACATGTGAAGGTCAGGAATGCATATCTGACCATCAGTTACTTTGTAGATCACCTCCTGTCCACATATCCATATTAGCCTTGCAGTTGGCCACATTGTAGCGAGCATGTCCCTCTGTGTGTGTGTGTGTGTGTGTGTGTGTGTGTGTGTACCATAATGTCTTGGCATGACCCTGTGTGGGCGTGTAAGCAGGCGTGTGTGCAGCAGGCTGTGGGACAGACAGGAGCTCTAACCTGGCTCTCCCTCTGTGCCTGGGCCACCCACACCTACATGAGGAAATCCCCCTGAATGGCACATGACATCACCGCCCAGACATCTCCGCCCCTCGCCCCGGCCCCTCACAGAGACGCCATTCAGGCCCCCGTCCCTGGCAGCGCCCCTGCTGGCCGCAGTGGGGACTGCAGCCACATGAGGGATTATTTTGGGCCATGCAGATGGTGTTTGGGGGGCGGCTTTATTTAAAGTTGCTCTCTGCATGAGTAACCACGGCAAGAATTCAACCACCAACCCCGTCAGTGTGAGTGGCTTTAGCAGCAGAATGACATGCAGAAACATGCAGGACACCGACGACAGAGGGAGGCTGGTGTGTGTGCTGCGGGGAGAAGGAGCATCCCTGTGCGGCCATTTTGTGTCTGCAGCTTCTCACAGAAACTGGAACTAAATGTATGGAGGGGAAAGTAAATCAAACACAAAAAGCTTTCAAAACACAACTGGGTGGCGACCGAGGCCACAGCCAGGAAATGACAAGGCCGTGTGAGTGTGTGTGTGTGTGTGTGTGTGTGTGTGTGTGTGTATCTCTCTCTCTCATCCTTCATCTTGTGTTTCTGTCTCTTTTCCCAGTAATGTGATGGGAAACTCAGAATCACTTTCATGTTTATACAACCAAACCTCACAACAATCCCTCCGTCTGTCACTCCTCAGATTGTGTGTGTGTGTGTGTTGGGAGGCGCGCCTGGTGACCCCAGCTGTCATGGCGACAGATGTTCCCTGCTCACATTCCCCAGCCCAGGAAGCAGGAATTCAAGCTATTTGGATTCTGGATGTTCCCTCCAATCTGTCCGCCTGCTTCTCTCTCTCACCAACCCTCTCTCTCTCCCCCTCTCTCTTTCTGCCACTCCCTCTCTCGTTCCCCTCTCTCTCTCCCTCTCCCTCTCCCTCTCTCTCTCTCTCTCTCTCTCCCTCCCCCTCCCCCTCTCCCTCTCCCTCTCTCTCTCTCTCTCTCCCCCTCTCCCTCTCTCTCTCTCTCCCCTCTCACTTTGTTTGTTTTCTATCTAACCTTTGTGGCCTCTCAGTCTAAAATATCCTTGCTACACTTGCTCCTGTGTCATCGTGGTCTCGTCCCACAAGCCTCTGAGTTTTCCCAAAAACAGGCTCACCAACGAGCGCAAACACACAGGGACACACACGGACACACACTCTGGAGGAGGGCGGCCACAAACAAATCCTCTCATTCTGAAGTTATGCATTGTAAAGTCCGGCGGGCTGCAGGTCAGAGTTTCTGTGAGTTAACATCCATTGTGAGCAACGCTCAGTCAATACAAACAGGAAGTGAACATTCAATGGCAGCAGGGTGGAACAGTTCCTCCTCCTGCTGTGTCGCCACGCAGAGCCTCCTCTCTGGTCTGGACTCTTCTGGGTCATTCCTTACCCATGAATAATAGTCAGATTAGGAAATCGGGGCACTCGGAGCAGGATAAGGTCCAACCCTTAACTAACCCACACACACACACACACACACACACACACACACACACGCACACACACACCTTATCAGTCTCCGTCTCTCTTGTCCTCTCCAGCTGCACATTACAGAGCAATGTGGCCCTGTTACATAATCACTTCTTTTCTTTTTTTTTTTAAAGGGAGGAAATGTTTTGCCTGGGGGGAGGAGGCGGGGTGGGGGGGGCAGGCATGGCGATGGGAGGGAAAGGAATGAAGTGGAGGGGAAGGGAGCGAGGGTGGGAGCCTGCAGCCTTTTCCTTCCCCACCCTCTCACCATCCGCACGGCCTCCCGCTGGACGAGGCAAACAGGCTCGCTAAGCACATTAAAGCCTCCAACAGACGTGGCAGAGTTTACGTAACGCCGCCGCCGCCGCCGCCGCCGCCACGTGCTGCTGTGCCTGTCTGTGGACGCGTTTGTAACGTCGGGGCATTAAAAAAAAAAAGAAAGAAAAAGGGAAGACACAGTGTGACTGTGTGTGTGCAGAGCTCAGCAACATGCTGATAAAGCAGAAGAAGAAGAAGAAGAAGCTGTCATGGTTTATGGCCCTCTGTGTGATTGATGGACAGATGTCCCCCTCTGCATGTCCGTCCATCCGCACTCTGCTCTCTGTCATATGGCTTCCATTTGTCCCTGGAATGTGCTTCATAAGTGGGTCAGAGAGACGGAGAACAACCCAGGAACACTTTGTTGGGTCTCACACATCCAGGAGCTTCTTCAGGACGCAAAGTTCCCAAACTAATTTAGGAATTTCTTCACAAAGACAACAAACAGCACTACAGATGTCACTTTCTCTAAATTCCATAGATGTCCCAGTGGTTTAGGGAGAAGTGGACACGCTGCTTACAGCTCCTGGTGTAGTTCTGAGCTTTAGGCCCTACAGAGTCCACAAGCCAGAACACCTCCAAAGACCAAAGACCACACATGGTACAGCACGACAAGACAAGAGGAGGAAGAGGCTCCACGGAACCTAGACCGGGGCCGGACCAGTCTAATGAGACTGGACCACCAGAGTATCACAGGTGCAACAAAGAAAGCACCCAGGAAGCACATACCTCCACCAAGGCCAAACATCGCTCTCTAAGTTGTGCAAACCAGCAATGCTCGGCTCAGCTCGGCCTGGCTACACTGAGCTCCTATCAGAAAATGACTAATGACCCCCAGATCCAGATCCTACTGATACAGATCCAGTGATGGTGAGCGTTTTGGTGTGAAGACTGCTGTACCGTCCGTACTCTATGCTACCATCTAGTGGTTCCCTTGTGTTAACACAGGCAGGACAAGGAGTCTGAATGGTTGTCTAGGGACTAAAATGTAATGACTGTAAAATTAAGAGCTGGATCATCTCAAGAACACAGCGTCACAGCGTCACAGCGTCACAGCGTCACAGCAACACACACACACACACACACACACACACACACACACACACACACACACACACACACACACACACACACACACACACACACACACACACACACACACACACACACACACACACACACACACACACAGGTGTGTGTGTACGACCCACACACACATGATGAATGAGGGTTGGTGTGGTCACATGTTCCCAGCAGCACATCTGATTCTTCATGTGATAAACATGTTCTTATTGCCGAGTGGATGAACTTTACTGACGTCACTCTGGGAGCTGAATGTATAGATTCTATGGAATGCGATGCAGTTCTCCTCAGTCTGCAGGGAAGTGAGCTGACCCCTGATTAACAGGACTCACATGATTGTTACTCAGCAGTTCCTCAGGCTGCAGGTTGAATGTGTGACCTGGATATCCAGCGGGCCTCAGGAGCCTGCGGTGGCGCTGGTCCACGCAGAGCAGCCGGGCTGGGAAACCCACCTGACATTTCTAGATTTCAGCGCTCGGGCCGGCGTTACGTAACCGTGACGACGGGTACTTGGCAGGCAGAGCTGGTACTGTTTGTGTGTGTACGAGCATGTGACAGTGAGCTCCTTCATCAAAACATACACACACACACACACACACACACACACAGGGTTGGCATCAGAACAGGTTGGGCATCAGAACAGAACTGAACAGAGCCGATCCTTTCCTCAGGGTTCATTCATACGATCGGATCAATATGTTTGTCGTGACAATTCATCCCTCAGTCAGCAAACATCAAAAAGGGAAAGTGACATTTACACACACACACACACACACACACACACACACACACACACACACACACACACACACACACACACACACACACACACACACACACACTCTCACCTGGTCACAGCCAGCATTGACCAGCTCCTGCAGCATCTGCCTGTTGACCTCTCCGGCCCCCACCGGGTGTCCCGACCCCGACGACGGGCCCGACTCGTTGGCAAAAGGCATCAGGGACTTGCGGATCTCCCGTAGTGCGTTCTGGTAGTTGTTAAACTTCTGCGGCGGTCGGAGCTGCTGCTGCCGGCTGCCCGTGTCCTTCCCGCCCTTGCAGTCGGCTCCTCGGCCTCCGTCGGCCCGCGAGCTGCCGCCGTGCAGCGCCTGGCTCACCAGCTTGGCCGGCTGCTTCAGGCCTTCCTTGATCTCCTGAAGCCTTTGGCGCGTGTTGCCCACATATGGGGCAGCAGGGAAAGTCTTGGGCCTCATGGCCTCAGGGTAGGAACCTACTCCAAAGAGGAAACACACTCCCACTCACTCACTCACTCACTCACACACACACTCACACATAAACTGGCACTGGCTCCCCTGCTCCCTCCTCGTTTCCCTCTGGAGCTGCCTGACCTAAATAGATAAAGAGTTACTGGCAGCACAGATGTGGGAGTCTTCCTGCCCGTCTCTTAGTTGTGTTAGTTTGTGTCTTTCTGTGCTTCTGATGCAGACGCAGTGATCAGAGATGAAGATGAGTAAGAAGGGCATCCATGGGTTCCCGTTCATTCCAGGAAACATGTACAGCTACCAGGCCACAGCCACGCAAAACCATGATGATGCCAACCTGCGCCTGCAGAGGGAGAGAAGGACACTGGGTCAGTTACATCCTCAATAGAACACATGGGTTTGTACCTGCACAGCCCACACAGGGACAAAGGTCAGGACCAGGATCTGAGCTCTCTGCTCTGAAGCTGGACAGACTCTGAGCCACTGTAAGACGGCCCTGTACCTGCAGAGGGTTTTGCTCATTGCAGCTTCAAAATGATCCAAACCTGACTGGTCTGGTTCTACACAGGCCCAGGCAACAGTATCAGTGTGTGAGTGTATGAGTGTGTGAGTGTATGAGCAGCAATGGAGCATCCTTAATGCATAGAAGCAGGAATGGGGGGGGGGGGGGGGGGGGTCATAGAGCAGACGACCCTTCCTGGCTCCATTAACGCACAGCTCTGGTTCTCCACGTCGCCCCCGGTGGCTGCATACTTGCACTGCGTGGTCATGGCTGCACATCCCCATGAGAGCGTGACGCCGGAGCACACGGTCCAAACAAATCCTGCCTGCGTCAGCCGCTCCTCTGCGGCGCTCCCCTGTGGTCAGACCTTTAACACCATCCGACGGCCTTATCTGGACCGGCATACTCTGCATTCCACCGCTGCAGCGATCCTCCTCCCCTCCAGGAGAGGAGAGAGAGTTTCTGTCTGAAGCCTCCAGTGAAGAATCAAACGCATGGAGGCTTTAGACAGAAACAACTACAAGACGGCTTTGAAACCAACCAACACCAACGACCTCTCCCTGACAGAGTCACACTTCATCCTCCGTCTGCCTCGTTCGTGATGCTCACTACATTCATTGAACCTGCATCTCCCTCTACATCTGACCTTCATCATCTGACCTCTTGACCCTGAAATCCTCTGTCTGTCCTCTTCTGAATCAGCTCCATCTCAGCTCCATGATGCTGCTAGTTGATGTTTGTAGCTCTGCTAGACACTCGGCTCTGCCTGGAGACATGGTGGTCCCTGGACTGAGGGACCACCAGATCCAGATCCTACCGATCCAGGTCCTACTGATCCAGGGTTAATATGGACTGGACTGCAGCATCTCTCATGTTTGGCTCCATAACACAGCAGAGTCACCCACAGGTGTGTTAAGCCGACACACCGCACAATCTCTGCGATCGCTCGCCTCCATTCCTGTGATGCTTGGAGCGCCATGTCCGACCCGGAGCATGCCATTCCACGACTACAAGTGAACTCACACCGCCGCCCAATCACAGGGCGGCTTAAATAACGCCAAAACAAAAAGATGGGACGCATTCTATTTCTGGAGGCGGCCCGAACACACGCACACGCACACGCACACGCACACACACACACACACGTCAATACTTGACGTCTATAAAGTAATACCTTCACCGGTACATCTTTATCTCTTCATACTCTTCCAGTATGACCTTTGACCCTGATGATGCCCTAAACATCAAAAACTCTGCTGCCGGGCTCCATCCGGACAAGTGTCTGTCTGTCACTGTGTGTGTGTGTGTGTGTGTGTGTGTGTGTGTAGCAGCACACCTGAATGAAACACATACTGGACAAGAGACCAAACGCCTTGAGCGCCACTTCCCTCACAGCGGTCCAACAGACAAACACACCTCACACAGCTGAACCCTCAGTGGCCACACCTGTATCCTGTAGGTACACCTGTATCCCACAATCCTCTGTGATGATGAGGAGGAGAAGCTTCACTCACCTCTGTGTTACACCTATGTGCCTCACCAAGTCACAAAGTCCTGATCAAACTCACCGGCTGATACAGAACCTCTGTTTGATCCAAACATGACCTGTTTTAATGTTTGAATGTATAAATGGAACTGTGTGTTGTTTATTTATTGTTAATTATTATTTATTATTTACTTATAGTGTATTTATAGTTTATTGCTTTAATGTTGTTTATTTATTATTGTTCAAAGATTCAGGCACAGCACAAATGCATTTTGTTGTATTATCATGTACAATGACAATAAACGCTATTCTATTCTATTCTATTCTATTCTCTGAAAACAACCAGGATCTAACTCCATCCCTCCGTCCTTCATCCCTCCGTCCCTCATCCCACCGTCCCTCATCTCACCATCCCTCATCCCACCATCCCTCATCCCTCCGTCCCTCCATCCCTCCTCCCTCCATCACTTACTGACAGTTCCCCAAGAAATCCAAACGAACGTTACCAACAAAATAATCCAGAAAAAACTAAAGGGAAAAGAGAAAATCTGGGAAAATCTTAAACGGTTGTTAGGAAAAACAAAACAAATTTTTGAATTTGAAGCTTCCCTGTGAGCATGTCTGAAGCCGTGTACACTCAGTGGGATTCCACGCTCTCCCAGTCTACAGGAGGCTTTGAGCGGGGGGCATGAGACGATTCTGCTTTCCTCAGCACCAATTCTCGACCTCTTTGTTTACTTTGTTGTTGTTGTTTGTTTGTTGTGCGAAATCCATGGTTTTCAGCGTCCTGGTGCCCCCTAGTGAATAAGAAGTTTAACTCACAGTCGACGTAAAGCGCTCACTGTTTAAATAGAGGATGGTCCACACACAGCGCCCCCTACAGCACAACCCCCTCCCTACAGCTGAGTCTCACTGTGACCGAAAACTGAGCCTGATGGGTCACATCAGTGGAGTTTCCCAATCTGACTGATCCATGATGAATCCTGACTTTAGTATCTTTGTGTTTATCACTGAGCCTGACCTTCATGGCCCAGGCAGCCAGGACCTGTAGATCCTTTCTGGGACCTGTCTCCATACCTGTAGATACTTTGTTAATAAAGATGAGCACAGGATGTTTAAGACTGTGGACCCCCTTCTAGTGGGACCCAGGGGTCCCTAATATGAACCGGGAAGTCCCTCAGAGGCCCCTAAGGTGGTCCAATGGTCGATTTCATTACAATTGCAATAACCTACAGTAAGCAGCAGGGGGGATGTGACCCCGGGCGGATGTGTCGGGAGTGTAAGTCGTCTAAAGGGGGACCATGTCCTCCTGAGGGGGGCCAGGGGACAGAGCAGGTCCACAAGGCTGTGGTCCGGGTTGAGGGTCTCTTCCTGGACCCGTTTGGGGGCCCCGTTCTAGCGCACCGAGGCCTTCCCAGCGAGATTCCAGGCTGGGCTGGGGGTGCATTCCTGTGCAGGGAGAGTTCGGTCAGCCCCGTTAGCCCCAAACGGAGCCGAACCCTGCAAGCTCCGGAACCCCAAAACCTCCAATCTGGACTTTTCCCTCAGCAACAAGTCCCCCCCAACCCCCACCCCCGCCCCCCAAGAACCAACTCCACTTACCATGTGAGAGAAGAGGGGCTCAGAAACTTGGATCGGAGCGTAAAATCCCGTTCAAGGCGGCGTTTCCAGTCCGGTTCTCGGTGTTAGGGGCGCCTTTAGCGCGTAGCGGCGGCGTGTGTCCGGACGGCCCTGGTCCGGATGATGAAAGGAGCCTCCATTTTCTGCCCAGACTGCAGCAGGATCAGAAATGCAGCACAAAGTTGGACACTCGCTGCATTGTTAACATTCCACAGGTCACGTGACGGACCGACGCACGTCAGCGCCGAGACAGAGATCCGGTAACGGCGAGAGACATCACTCTGCCTGGGCCGTGGATGGGCCACTGACGGACCGCCGACGGGTCGCCGACTGGCAATACAGCGGTAGAACAGCAGAGAGTGAAACAGCGTGACGGCGTGTTTAAAACACTGAAAGTGAGGTTAGAATCTTGGATCATGAACATTGGTGCTGCCAATATTTGGACACAGGAAGTCTAAACGTGGCGCCACATCCCGCATTATAAGTCCAAAGAACACTTTTCCAGGAATTCCAGGTCAGAAACAAAAAGGTACAGAAACAAAAACACACAGATCCAAACCTGAGGGAGAAGAAACGCTTGATTTATTTATCATGACAAACTGTGGTTTAACATTTTGATCCAGATCTGAATTGCAGCATTTTCCACTCTTATTATGGGATGTGTGCAGTTTGTTTTGAAATTGAGATTGTTTAATTTTAGTAGAAACAAATAACAACACCTTTCCTACCAGAGTGAAAGTCTTCTTCTTCTTCTTCTTTCCACAGCTGCGCTACACGAGAGCGAGAGAGTGGAGGCAGAGTAAGACCTCCCTCCTCCTCCTCCTCTCTGACCACACACACTCCAGGCGGGGCTTCCTGCGATGCATTTCTCCCCAAGATACATGAAAAAAGTCTCAGCGTTACTCAGTCACTCCTGTGGGGCCTCCACTGAGACAGAGGACATGAATGTGTGTGTGTGTGTGTGTGTGTGTGTGTGTGTGTGTGTGTGTGTGTGTGTGTGTGTGTGTGTGTGTGTGTGTGTGTGTGTGTGTGTGTGTGTGCGTGTGTGTCACAGAGGGCATCACACTGCCACACACATGGACAGCAGAACACAGGAAGGAGACGCACACCAGAAGCATCAAAGGCCTTCCTGTTTCCAAACTTTAATTTGTCATGGCCACACGGAGATAAAAGCCAGAACAAATGATGCAAAAATCATCAATCAATCTCCACTCAGACCCTGTGTGTGTGTGTGTGTGTGTGTTGGTTGACCTTCTTGTTTGTCAGAGACATTGATCTGACCCCAGCCTGTAAGAACCCACACAAGTTCAACCAAAGAGACAATCAGGCAACAACTAAAGGCTTTAATCATGAAGATGAAATTCTTAGTGTAAGTTATGACTTCTTTGGTAACTGCTCCCCTAATCTCAGCCTGGTACAATCGCATACTAACACTCTGGTTATACTCTGGTTATACTCTGATTATAATCTGATTATAATCTGATTACACTGCTATGAAGACGATACATCAAACCTCTGCTCCTCAGCTGGACGACAGCATTATGTCATTATAGATGAACACACTCAGATCCTGTTAGCTGTGTTCAAATAGATCAACCACAGTTCCCTCATGAACTGAATCTAAACCCACATGCAAGAGGAGCAAATTTAATACAACAACAATCAGATTTGGTTTGTTGAGTCTGATCAGATCTGTGTTACATTCAGGGCCTGTAGGAGTCCCAGAGCACAGATGAGCTCACCGTCAACACACACACACACACACACACACACACACACACACACACACACACACACACACACACACACACACACACACACACACACACAGACGAGGCAAAGGCACCGTGCAGCCTCTCAGGCCCAAACTGTGACAAACAAACCACCTGGGCCCGTCAGAAAAGGATTTGGTTCACGACTCACTGGGCCTCGAGCAAAAACATCAAACTATCACAAACCACCTGGGGTCCTTTGTGATCGATTGCCTCATAATAAATGAGTTACATAATAATAGGATAGCAGGCAGACACTCTCTATCCGGACGTGTATGTAACCATGGAAACCACAGGGGGAGGAGCCTAAGAGCGTATGATGTACAGGTAAAGTGTGTAGAAAAGGGGAGGCTGATTAGTAACAGCAGCAGCTTTACTGACTAAGGCACCGGTAAGAAAGCGACAACATTCCATGACAACATGACCTTTACCCCCTCCTGATGTGACCTGCTGCCTGTGGACCTGTGAGGGCGCCACCCACCTGCACGCTTCCCCCCAGGAGGCTCCACCCGACTGACCAGTGAGTGCCAACTGCTGGTCGGGATGAGGCCCAGATCTGAATCAATACACTGTATCCATAGCAACGCACAAGCAGGCTGGAGGCGTCAGAGGCGGGCCCAGAAGCAGGAAGATGCATCAGATTACAGATATTATCAATCAATTCATGTCCTCCTCTAACAATTCAAGATGGAAACAATCAGTAACGTACAATTCAACCAATCAGGTCGCAGACATCCAAACTCTTTACCTGCTCCAACAAACTTTACATTTAAGCTCCATGAGATAATGATGAATGTGAAGAGAGCAGGGAAAGAGGAAACTAACTATTCAAAAGGAGTAAACCGTCGTTTCACGCTTGGCGTTGTCGGTGCGAAACCCTCCGACAGAGTAACCGAGGGCAACGATCATCGCTCCAGTGAGGATCAGTAAGAGCTGAACGGACGTCACAAAGGCAAAACGCTTCGTCCAAACCGAACCAAAGTTACATTCAGCAAGGCCTACCCAAAACTGGGCGGAGCCTCGTTGTTACGTGAAGACACGTACATGTCTGTCAGAAATAAAGAGAGTAAATGCAGGCAGCTTTGTGAACGTCTCATAAAGCAGCGAGGTCACTTTGAACGACTCGTACAGGAGATACGTTTCTGTCCTCGAATTTCTCCGTTGGACTGTTTGTCTCTTGTGAACCTTATCTTGATCCCCTCGTCTATACATCACACGAGGAAGGTGTGTGTGTGTGTGTGTGTACCCTTCCTCGTCCCGTCTCTCAAAGCTCAAGCTTTGACGTGACGGTTGACGGTTGACGTGACATCGGTTCACCCGAGGGTCACAAACCGCCAAATCAAGCACCTGAAGTGTCTGTGAGCAAAGCTGAGGCCTCTGGTGACCGCCCACACTCTTCAGTCCCTGTGAGGAGGTTTGTGTGGCTTGAGTCACAGTTACAGTCACCATTCAACATCTGCCTTTCTTAGGAGTGCTCTTGAGCAAACACCAGCCAGGTCATGGATCTCTGCAGGGGGGGGGCGTGTCCTCATTTACACTCCTGTACACAGCAGACACTTAACCATTTAAATAAAGAGCTTAATCACACCAAAGTCAAGTGTATAGTGACCTTTGACCCCTGCATAACCGTCCCTGTTTTTGAGCCATGATTAGTGATCACTGAGGTCGGGTTGTTACTTTGATGTCTGTTGGGAATGAAACGTGCAGCTCTGAACACGACCGGGAAACGTTCACTTTACCACCTAGAGCTCATGGACCTTTAAGTACCTGTATGGACCTCTGTGGACCTGTAAGTACCTGTGTGGACCATGGAGGTCCATGTTGAGGGGCTCACTGGCCTGTGATCAAAGTGAGTTGAGTTCAGGCTTTGTGCTTCTGTGTGTCTCTGGGTCTCACACTGATCTGTGGCGGATCAAAGGGAGTGGAGCTACTGAGAGTTGATATCAAAGAAGGTTCAGGCCTAAATGTCCTGCAGGACCTTATCAGGACCATCTGGGCTCTAAAGGGAGGTGAGGAGGAGCGCTTGGGTTCCTCACTCGAGCGGAGCAGCGGAGATGCACAGGTTGTTTAAGGCACAAGCCACCTGCATGATCTTATCGAAGGTGGAGAGGGTGGAGGTGCGCTCTGCGGCGGCGGTGAAGGGGCTCTCCACTGGGCCAGTCAGCATGGCATACCTCTGCTTCACCATGGAGATGACCTTCTCCACGTGCCTCTGCACCAGCAGCGTCTCAGAGGAGCTCTGGCTCAGCACTGAGCCCTCTGAGCCCCCGCACGCCTCTCCTCCCCCGGCGATTTTAAACTGCGCTCCCCTGGCGGCCACAGACTCGCCGATGTCGAGGTCGCGGCTCGCCAGCACGATGTCGCCGGGAAGAAGCTTGCACAGGAAGCCACAGCCCTCTGCCAGGCTCTTGTCACTGACGTTCCCCACCACGCCCCTGGAGACGAAGGTAACCACCCCCTGAGGAGCCACGCCGATCAGATACTTCAACACGTCGCTGCTAAGCCCCGCCCCCTGGTTACCCCGGGCCGCCGGCTCCTCCAAGGGCACGGTGAAGCAGTCTATGATGACGGCGCAGTCCGGGTGGGAGGAGCGCAGAGCAGCAGGGAGGTTCTTCCGGAGCTCGGCCCTGGACGGCCAGAAGACGGCGGTAGGCACCAGAGTGGACGACATGATGTTCACCATACGGTGCACAGTTTTGGTGACGGTGCCAACTTTCACGCCAAAGCGGTAGGCGAGGTCTTGGTTGCGGAGGTCCAAGCGCAGTCGAATCAGTGTAAGCAACAGCTGCTGGAACTTGGAGAGCTTCGCGTTCTTGAGTCCATCCATGTGGGGAGCCAGGAGCCACATGACCGTCTCCAACACAAAGTAGTTTGGTAAACCAGTGTAGAACTTCACCTTCTCTGCGTCGTTCCTCAGGGACGACTCAGAGAGAGACATCTTCTCCACAGACTCCCTGAGGGCCTGGTTCTCCCTCTTCAGGGCTCTCAGGACGTCATCCACGTTAACCGACGTTTCTGGTTTCAGAATGAACTTTCCTTTCTTGCTGTCGCTTCCAGATTCCTCCTCATCGTCGCTGCTGAGAGAGGAGGAAGAGCTGTCCTCCCCTGTGGCCTCGCCCTCCTCCGGCCGCCGGGTCTGGCCCCGCTCGCCCCCCCCGGGCCTGCCCTGGCCCTGCAGGAACAGCAAGGCGTTGGCTGCTTCCACTCGGGCTTCCTGCTTGTCCAGAGGCTCTAAGGCACCTTGCTCCTTCATCTCCGGGGACACGGGTGCTGCCGCGAACACAGAGGGAACATAATCTGCTGAGCGTGGGTTCTTCACCTGTTTACCTGCGGGTGGAGAGACAGGATGCAGTCAGAGAGGAGGGGCTGAGTTCTTTATACTAACTTTATTGATTGTTTCAGAGAACAGCTGGCCCCAAACATTCCTCCCATCTGTGAACATCTGTTGCATGAAACCAATGATGATCAATGAGTTTGGGGCGACAGGAAAGTGTTTGTGACTGCTGATCACTTTTGATAAATTTGGAAGATCTGAACTTTATCTTGATTGATTGAACCTTTAAATCACATTTTCCCTCCTAACTGTGGTCTCATCCAGCAGAGAGCATCTTATGTTACTATGGTGACACATATGACACCAGGGCTTGGCCAAGGACCTTATGTTGATTCGCGATCAATTATAGACTTTATAATTATAAATCATTAACACTTCAAATGAACTCTTTTTCCATCAGGATTAAAACAATCTTTTTATTTAAATATTTCAAGACATTTTGTTTGTTTTTCCAAACTTTCCAGGTTTTGCATTATATGAAACCTGACAAAACTTTATATTACAAATTAATACTCGAGTTCTTCCAACAACAAACTAGTGATCAAACAGTGGACAAAGGTGCTGAATGTGATCGATCACATCGATGACCTGATCACGGATGAACAGCGTCGTTTCTAACACAATGAGCAGTGAGTCGAGTAAAAGGAGAGCAGTTTGGGGGCCCCGGGGCCGGCTGGAGGTTCAGACCTGAGATGAAGTGAGTACTACACAGCCGACTCCCGTCGTTGGGCATCCAGCCCTCCCGGTTCACGGCGGCGATCCAGCGCTGCTTCCTGTCGGGGTCCCGGGGGAAGCGGTAGAAGGACAGCGCGGTGCCGGGGGTCCTCCTGTTCCTGCAGCCGGACACCACGCACGTGTGAACCATAGTCCGAGCCGCGGGAAGCGCGTGCGGCGGCTGCTGCGGCGGCTTTGACTCCCAAAATGGCGGCAGAGGGAAAAAGGTTTGTGACGTCATTGGATGATGCCTTCACGTGCTGGCGGATGTGTCGTACTTACGAGTTGCATTGCACGTTGTCGGCCTCAAGTGGCGACAATTACATAGGAGGATATCAGATATTGACACCGCCGCTGTGACGTTTCAAGACGAAGGAGCAGAAAGTAAAACGGCAACTTAATGCAACAATAATAACTTATATGCACATTATCTACATCCCATGGGTACCCCTCTTTTCCTTGTGGCAACCCCGCCTGGAAAGAGCTGAAAGTGAAAGTTTACGAGGCACACCTGAAGGCAACATAAGGCCGTTAGCTTTCAACGTTATTTTTTATATAACTTTATTGAGCAATTACGCAACAACCGAGCCAAACCAGGTGATGTGCACTGTATTAAACACGTAAAACACATGAAATGTACCTTACACTGTAATTTATTCACTGTTATAATATAATGTGCACTTGCTTTGTGCTCGTTTAGCTGAAATAGCAGAGAAACTCCAGTTTGTCTCCGTGTGGACATCATGACCTCACAGGTTACAGACTGACAATGTTCATCTCAATCAGCCTGGAAGGAGTTTTAGGAAATTTAAGTATTATTGAGTTAAAGAAATGGAAAATGAGTTGGAAGAAGCTTCTCTGTTCATCCAAAAGGCCTCTTGTCTTGTAAACATGGCGTCTGTCTTACTCCCACTCACTTCTACCCACAGTGAGGCTGCAGAGGTCTGATGAATGAACAGCAGAACCTCCTCAAGCTTATCACACAGTCTGCACCTAAACATACAACGCATCAGCTCAGACTCCTCTCACAGCTGATCAGGTGTGTGTAGGTGTGTGTAGGTGTGTGCGTGTGTGTGTGTGTGTGTGTGTGTGTGTGTGTTTGGTCCTCAGGCGTGTGTGATCAGTTTGAAGGTTGAGCTTTTCCCGACACCTCTGAGACGCTTCAGCCTCTTCAGCTCGATCAGACACAGGACGCACATGGGCATCTTGGCCTTTGTGATCCTCTGGAGCTCCTCCATCTGAAACTCTGTCTGTTCTCCTGCAGAGGGCGCCACAGAACAAACAAAGAACAGACGTCAGGGGAAGGCCATGGAAACTTTCTGTCACTCATCTCACTTCAGTTCTTTCACCTTTGAATGTAAATATGGACACAGGGCCCTCTGACCTCTGACCTCACAGTCCACAGGTAGGTAGAACTAAAAGAGCAAACTGACCGTGCCGCTCTGCCGTGAAGGTGTTGATGCTCTGGACGGCTCTGTTGAGGCCCTGCAGGGTGATCTGCCTCAGGTAGTCGGGTAAACTCTGGAACTCACCCTCAGACACCAGAGGCAGACTCGCCGCTCTGGGGGAAAGACGAGACGAGACAAGTGTGCAGCATTTGAGGACCGGAGAACGAGACGAAGAGGAAGACAGCAGCAGTAAAACTTTGTGACTGAGTCCTGAGTGAAGAGGCAGCAGACTGGAGCTACGTCTCTTCTTTAGATTTACTTTAGTGTCATTAAAGCCCAAGCTGAGTGGGCGTGGCTTGTGCCGTATCTCATGATGGATCAGTCTGCTGGAACCAAACTTGAAAGAGAACGTAGTGAGGACGGCATCATGACTGACACGTCACATGATCACAGCGCAAACGGCTCCTCTGTGTGAAGCTCTGCTCTCCACCTGCTGTCAGATGGTTTCATGGATCCGTCCTTCTCTGGAGTGAAGTGGAGCTGTGTGACTGTGCCTGAAGACTTCTTCAGCTGAGCCTGAGCCTGAGACACAAGCTGCAACACAACAAGGGGATTTATCAGCAACACACACAGACACAGAAACACAGACACAGACACACACACACACAGAGACACACACACAGAGACACAGCTACACATACAGAGACACAGACACACACACAGAGGGACTTACTTTACAGATGTCCAGTGTAACAGAGCTGAGCTCCGGCATCTCTGGCGTGCTGAGCTCCCTGTAGCCCCCCCCTCTGGTGTGAGGGGTCCTCAAGCTGAACTCCTGCGTGGCTCCGTCCTGGTCCAGCCTGTGGACAGGGACCTCCTCCTCCTCCTCCTCAGGCTCCACGGCACAGACAGACAGACCAACTTTAGATCAACAGGTCATACAGGGGACACACAACCGCTCTCCCACTCTCGCCATCTCCTTCACCCTCACCCTCACTTTGCCATGTGGCCGGTTAGCTCAGTTGGTTAGAGCGTGGTGCTAACAACGCCATGGTCGTGGGTTTGACCCCTGTACGGGCCAGTGAGCTTTTGGAGCTGAAGTTGGCTCACAGCTAAAGCTCCTGGGGACTCGAGTCAGAGGTCAAAGGGCTTTGAAGGATCGATCCCATCCAGCCGCTCCGTCCTGATAGTGAGGGCGACTTAACCGTTTTGTTTTGCTCCTCTTCCTGTGTCCTGTCACTGTGTGTGTGTGTGTGTGTGTGTGTGTGTGTGTGTGTGTGTGTGTGTGTGTGTGTGTGTGTGTGTGTGCTCGTGCTCTTACACGTTGTAAATGTTTCCCCAGAGTGGACTCCAGGACCGGCATCTGTGGCACCTGCTTGTCCTCCACGTCTCCCCCGATCACCGGCGGTACCTTGTGCTCCTCTGAGCCGACTGCTCGGTGGCATGGTGTGGTAAGGTCAAAGGTGCAGATCTCATCCTGGTCTTCCGTGCTCATTGGCTCCGGCTGCGTTCCACCCTGAGAGAGGCAGAGTGTGTGTGTGTGTGTGTTCCCGTCAGAGTAAAGACTCCTGAGTCATATCTGTGAGGATCTGAGGCCTCACCTTCCTGCAGCTGAGCAGTCGGTTCATGTAGGGGGTCTGGAAGGCCGGGACCTCCGGGGTGACCGGCAGTCTGCCAGGATGAGCCGGGGATCCTGGGAGGCCCTCCCCCAGGGCAGGTGGGCCGCCGGGACCTGTAGGAAAGAGGAACATGAGCCTCCTTCACAGACAGACAGTCAGTCCACCTTAACAACATGAGAGTGAGAGAGGAAGGTAGTGAGAGAGGAAGGTAGTTACCTCTGGAGTGAGAGCTGACGGCTGCTTCAGGCTCCTGAGGTCTGTCAGAGAGCAGAGCGGTCAGCTGACTCACAGGCTGTCATATTGGATGTGTTTCCTGCGTTTATGCGTCTGTACCTGTCTGTTGTCTTCAGCTTCTTGCGGGGCAGGTTCATGGTGAAGTCGTCCAGACACAGCGTGGGCTCCGTGATCCCAAAGCTGCTCATCTGGGGCATCTGCAGCTCCTCCTCCTCCATCTGCAGGGTGCGCCTGGGCGTAACAGACACGTGAGGCGGCGTGGGCACGGAGAGCGACAGCGGCTCGGGCGGGCGGATCTCCGGCATCGGAGCCGGCTCGGGGCAGCGGTTCTTTCCCAGCATCCGCTTCAGCTGCATCTCTGACAGGCCGAAGTCAGAGAGCTGAGGGGTTCTGAGTGGGTCGGGCGGCGGGCCGACCGGAGGAGGGGAAACCGGAGCGGGGTTCTCTTCCTCTCCCAGACTTCCTTCCTCTCCTCCTGATGACTTTGCTTCATTGCCATTCTCTGCTTCATCCTCAGGCTCCTGCCCATGACCTTTGACCTCTGTGTGCAAAGTGTAACAGTCAGACAACCTTTATATCTACATCAGTGTGTTGAGCTGCAGCTTAAAGCTTCATCATGCTGCAGTAAAGGACACACATCAGAGTATTGATATCTGACAGCCTGAAACCAGAAACAGGAAGCACACACACACACACACACACACACACACACACACACACACACACACACACACACACACACACACACTTCCACTGTGAGGTAACACAAGCCGTCCTTACTGGTCGCTCTGTGGGAGTGTTGGTATCCGTATTTCTCCCAGTGTTCCCTCAGCTCCTGGATGTCCTGGCCGGCTCTCTTCTCCATCACCGTGCAGGCGTCCATGAAGCTCCTCAGTGCGTCCCCACGGGCGCTCTGCTGGGCCAGCTGCTGCTGGACCTGGGCCTGTGTGTGTGTGTGTGTGTGTGTGTGTGTGTGTGTGTGTGTGTGTGTGTGTGTGTGTGTGTGTGTGTGTGTGTGTGTGGTACAAACAAAAGCATCACAATTCTTTTTCTTTTGTTCTTCTAATTTAATTACATGTGCAGTGCAAAGGAATACATATGTGTTGAGTTTGTATTTGTATTTCTCTATGTTGTTTTAAATGTGACAGATGTTCAGTTTGTGTTAGAATGAAACTATTATTTATGAAACGGGTTTAAATATTCACTCTCGTAGTTATTAACACTTTAAATAAACAATAATTAGATCATTATGACATGTAATAATAGATCGATGATAGAAGGTATGAGCTGGATCCTAATGTTGCACAAAGAGTTTACAGTGGAACTTCAAACGGATCGATAATCGATCAGAAAGCGGCGCACAGTCACTTCACCTTCACGTTCCTGAGGTCAGAGTTCAGCTCGTGATAGGCTCGCTTCGCCTTCACTGCAGTTTCTGAGATAAAGATTTAGAACATGATCTCCATTAGAACCTTTTCTAAATGACAGCGATGATTGATTATCGGTGAGTTTGTCTCACCGCTGTCATCGTCGCTCTTATTGTTCTCGAACGCCACCTTCAGCCTCGCCGTTTCTGTCTCCATAGTTACCGCCAGCTTCCTCAGCTTGGTGAAAAAGTTCGTCCTGAGCTCCATTTTCAGAGAAGATCAATCACTCACACACACACAGCTTCCATATAAACAAACGGTTCGATTTTGGCGCCTCTTCCGGTTTCCTCTTCTTCGTTGGTTTGGTAGCCTCGATAGCGCGCGGCTGCCCCCCTTAGGTTGACGCCATGTTTGTTTACACCAGTCAGTCCTGGTCCCGTCAGTGTAGCTCAGCCAGTAGCTTTGATGTTCGCGTCCTGTCTGGACTTTGTTCTCTGTAAAAGAGAGTTGGGTCCATTTCTACCGTCATGAAAGTCTGGACTGAGCCATGTGACCAGCTGTCCTCAGGTCAGCGTGTAGCAGCAGCTCCCTGGGTCTGACCTCTGTGGTCCTCTCTGCTAATGACTCCCTTTTGGCTGAAATCTCCTAACTGAAGAGCAGAAGGTGATTTTGGGGTCCAGACTCGTTAACACCAGAGCTCCTGATGTGTTCCTCTAGCTCGCTCTGTCAGCCTCAGAGGGACCTGGAGGTGGAGAGATCTTATCAGATACTGAGGACAGGTTGAGTATAAATACAGGAGAGACGCTGAAGGTCACTTCAAACCGGCTCACCTGAGGAGATCAACCAGCCGCAGCAGCAGCAGCAGTCAGGCAGTGAGTATGAATCCATTCACCGCTAAAGTCACATGTTCACATGATCGTACGGAGTGTGTGAGTGTTGAGTGTCTCCACAGCTCATCCTCTGGAGTCATGGCCATGTTTGGGAAGGTTCTGGAGCCGGTGGGCTACATGCAGACCATGAGGTGAGTCCAACCAACTCAACATTTGAGGAGTTTGTGTAGAATGTCTCCTACGTTGTCACGTGGACTTAAATGTGTGGACGCATGTCTCTTGACTCAGAGTGCTGGTCCAGGGAATCTGTTCCTATCTGGGTGGCGACGCCAAAGCCGAGGAGACCGAGCTGGCCAAGAAGAACCTGGACCAGATTGACCAGGAGCTGGGGGCGTCAACTCAGGGCCTTCTTGAAGACAAAGAGGTCCATCAGCTGGAGGACGACCTGACTGTGGTCTACTACCAGCTGGGCACAGCGGTGAGGAGACACCCACACACATGTAGACCTTTCCCTGTTGGTCTGGATATCTGAGCACCTTGAGCTTGAAGGTCAGAGCTGCTAAAAGGTAGAGCTCTGGACCAACAACCACAGTTCAGGATCAAGTTTCCCACAATGCTTGTAAAGTACCTGTGATGGTGCAGATTTAACCTTGAGCAAGGAGGGAGAAGTCTTTCAGAGTTTTCCTTTAAGGGGACACTCTGCTGGTGCTCTCATGTGGACTAACACAGGAGGGACCACCAGACTCCCCTTTGACCCCTTCCTCTAATGAGAGGATGCTGCCCCCCTGTGTGTGTGCGTGTGTGTGTGTGTGTGTGTGTGTGTGTGTGTGTGTGTGTGTCAGGTCAGAGCTCAGTCCGACTTCACCAAGAAAGAGACAGAGCTTTTCCTGCAGTACACCAGGGACTACCGTCTGGAGAGGCAGCTGACGGCGCTCTACAACCGTCTGATGGGCGTGTCGGCGCTGACCGACCAGCCCACACTGCTGGAAGAACTCATCCTGGGACGCAAGCCCAAACGCTGGGAGCTGAGGGAGTTCTGTGTGAAGGTGAGTGAGGAATTCTAGCAGATTCTCAATGCCACATCCAGACCAAAGTGATAAATGTGACAAACACGGAGCTCCTCTGGGGGAGGAAGCATCCAGCATTCATCTTCCTGTTATGAAAACAGAATGAAATGTAATTCAACCTTCTGTCGCCTTCTTCTGTGCTGAGGTGGCAAATTCCCTTTTTTAGCAGGATTGAGTCAGACAGAAGCAAGTGTGTGTTGTTGATTTATGTTTCCCTGCAAAGAGACAAAGGTTCATGGCTACGAGCCGCTCCGCCATAAAAAGACTCAAACCGAGCAGATGGCCCATTCCAAGTGTACAATTAAAGTCACTGTGTGTGTGTGTGTGTGTGTGTGTGTGTGTGTGTTTTCATTTCCTCTGCCAAAATGCCCATGGGCAAAACACAGATAACTATCAGTCTGCACTGCATTTTAAGGACAAATTAAAGCTCAATCAAAGTGATGAATAGGACATGAGACAGATTCTCTGGTTGATCTGCTCAATTTGCTGTCTGACTAATTTCTGATTTGGTTCATATGTCTTCTGATTCATAGCCTGGTTGTATATAGATCTATAACTTTCAGTAACCTTCTGCTCTTCTGTGTGTGGAAACTGGACAACTCGACCTTGTGAAGCCAAAGGACTGCAACAATGTGTCTTTAACCTTGAAGTGCTTATCGTGTGTAAAGAGTGCAGCTGATTGCTTTATGTTGCTGCTGGCAGGAGAACACAGGAACGCCTCCGTCTGTAAGTCAGACCAAACACTCTGCTTTAAACCTCCCAAGTCTGCTGCACAACACTAAAGTGAGATGACAGTGGAGATGCAGTGTGATTGGCTCACACACTCTCTCTCTTTGTGATGTGACTGTGGTTTATTTTAAGACGTCTCCCGGGGCAGAATGTTCACTCCATTTCAACAGTGTGAGCCCAAACAGAACCAACCTCTGTTCTAATGTAACTACTGGAGAAAAAAAACCTTGCAAGTCTGTGAGGTTTGTCTTCATCTCTGATAGGATAATTATAGTATAAACATAAACTCTGCTCTTTGGGCTCAGATGGACTGGAACCAAGCCAGCTGGGACAGGTTCAGGTCTGTTTCTCTCTGATGGATCAGTTTGGAAGTCTTTCTCCAGAGAGGATGAATCCTAACTACTTGTTAGGTCTTACAGTGAAAATCCAGAAATAGAGTCGTTAAAATGACACTGAATAACTTTCATGTCATTTATGTCCACAAAGGTCATAATCCACCTCTCAGAGCCCATTAAGGTCCTCCCCCGCCCCTCTGTGCAGGCACCCTGAGTGGCCAGCAGGAGTCGCTGGTGTAGTGAAGAGGACCAAATCCCTCTCCCGGACTCTGAAGGATGCTAGTTTTGTCCATGTTTCACCCGTGTGTCTGCGTTTGAAGCCTATGTGAGGCTCTATGTCAACAGTTGGTAACCTCTTTCTCCTCCCTGTCCTCTTCCTCACTCCAGATCAACTTTGTCCTGGGCACTGGTCTGCTGTGCCTTTTCACGCAGGCTTCTCTGACGGGCCGAGACCAGGCGCTGCTGATGAAGACCTGGTCCGACCGCATGGGCGCCCTCTACAGGAAGATGAAGAACACAGGGGGCCGCTGTTTAAGCTACTTCCTGGAGCAGGCGGAACACGATGTGCGGCAGCAGCTTCAGGTGGCCGTCCAGGACCGTGCCCCCCCTGAGGAGGCGGCGGCGTGTATCATGAAGACCTTGGAGAAGAACTATGATTGGCTGCGCTGGGCGGTGATGCTCCACCCTGCTGTGGGAGCCATGGAGGATGAAGTGGACGAGGAACCCTCCCAGGCAGGTGAAGGTGAGCTAGCAGAACAGCAGCCCAACAACTTCCTGTCTGTGGCATCTGAGGCACCCACCCCACACGTGATGGCGTGCTACCGTGACACGCCCACCTCGCTGGACAAGAGCCGCATCCACCAGCTCATTGTGGACCTGGAGTGGAAGATCCCCAACCCGCCTCCTGAGATCTATGCTGCCATCGAGGAGGACCCGGGCCGGGCGCGGCGCTACCTGGCCTCCCGCATGCTGAAGAAGCTGCAGGAGGGTCTGGGGGTGGGCGTGGCCGTCTACGTGGTCCCGGGCAGGATGGAGATGAAGTGCAACTTCCCCCCAGCATCGTACTACCTCTATGAGTACAAACACCGGCTGGCCTCAGGCACCGTGTGTGTGTTTGGATAAGAGAGCGAGACCAGAGCGAGCGAGTGAGGGAGGAAGCGGCGCGATCCAGATCTTCTGCACCGCCACACAATTCATCCTCACAGCGCTTTGTTTCTCTTGTCTCATGTGTTCTTCAAAATCAATGTCATAGAAATGTTATAGACAAATAAAACTGACATACACACGGGGGGGTTTTACTTTTATTATAGATACACAACCATCAACACTCTCATTGGTTGCCCTGGGCAACACAATCCTCTGACGTTAGCTAGCTCTCTGCTAACGCTGCTGCTAGCTGGAGAAAGATAGTTAGGAACATACAGTGAGTTTGAATTACAGTGTTGTATTGTAGTGTAACATCAGACCCTGACCCAGACCCAGACCCAGACCCTGACCCTGACCCTGAACTAGACCCTGACCCTAACCCAGACCCAGACCCAGACCCAGACCCTGACCCTAACCCTGAACTATACCCTAACCCTGAACTAGACCCAGACCCTCACCCTGTAGACACTTTAAAGGGTACAACAGTATTATGACACTGTTTGAAAAAGGTAGAATTGAGAATTAAGTTTTTTTAAATAAGAACATAAAAACAACAACTCTGAACAGAAACAGTTTCATTTTGATTCGTTACAGGCAAAGAATACTGAGGAAAAGTGATTATAGCTTAAAATCATCTGTCTCCAAAACATGTCCAACTTATGTCCACACGGTGTTCACAGCACTGCAGCTCACCCGTGTAATGAAATGCCCTGGGAGTATGTGTGTGTGTGTGTGTGTGTGTGTGTGTGTGTGTGTGTGTGTGTGTGTGTGTGTGTGTGTATGCAGGTCTCACACCAGCCCACCGTCTGAGTCCACCAGCAACATCTTTTCCAAGTCCTTCCGGATGTCTGGGAAGCCCTCCAGCGCGTCCTGAAGGTCGCTCCAGGACAGAGAGAAGCACTTACAGTCGGTCACGGCCTTCACCGTGGCCTTGTGTTTGCCTTTGGTCAGCACGCACCTCTCTGTGGAAACCACCAATGGAGAGTCAATGAACCGGAAACCAAACTGAACACATCTGATGCTTTGCTCAACAGCTCTGGTTACTTCACTGGAGCTAAGTCTGCTAACAACAAATCCTTGATACAGCCAGAAAGATAAAGAGCTGTCTCTGTCTAAGATAAGACTTAGATAAGACTTGTTTGTAATTTTGAAATTCTTCTTCCCAGTGGAGATGATTGGTTCTTGGCTTTGTGATCCATTGGTGATTTTAACTTAACACTCATTGTTTAGATTTATTTATATAAACAACAATGTATTTCTAAATGTCAGCAAATTGTGCTGTGCAAGCAAACGTGACAGCTCCTAAAGGGTACAAAGACGTTTACAAATGGCTGCTGGAGTGCTGTTACCTCAGACGTCTCTTTAACCTTTCTTAGGTGATTTAACACAACGGCTCACTAAATCAGAACAGAATGACAGCTGGAGAAAGGTTAAAGGGACATTTACAAACAGCGCACACAGCTCCACGGGTTCATAAAGCACGGTTGGAGCTCACTAGCCGCCATGATGTCCCGGCCCAACCCACCTCCAAAGTAGTCTCCGTCGCACAGCTCCCTCTCACAGGACTCGTTCTCAACCAAAACCTCGCCGTGGTCGATGAAAAACATGCGGTCGCCCGACGCATTCTCCCGGACGATGACGTCGGCCTCCTGGAAGAGCTCGTACTTCAATTTTAGGAGCACGGCGTTGATGAAGCTCTCGTCTCTGCCCTGGAACATGGGCACGTTCTGAAGCAGGCGGTTGCACATCGCCTTCGCAATTTGCTGAGAATTAAAGTTGAAAGAATGAAGAATGTCAATAAGACGCAACCTCATACGTCAGCAAACAAACAAACAAACCACAGAATCCTCAGAACCACGGAGAGGCGTTAGGAGATGTTAGAAGAGTTAGCTAGCAACGTTCAACCAGCCAATGACAATCCTGTATTAACTCTGAAATCACCCGAGGTCCACAGGTGACGCTGGTCCTTTCAAAATACTCCTTTAAAGTTCTAATCCGACCATGAACTTGCATGTTTACGGCGTCCTAACTTGATGAATACATGTTGTGCCACTGTGATGCCACCTATGGGAGGTACGGTCAGGTTTATTTATGTATCACCTTAAGTCCCAGGTGACAAAAACAGGACACAAGCATGCCTGGTGGGCTCAAGGGCACATGGGACAGAGCGACGTCATCCAAAGAAGGAGCTATCCACTGCAGGGGAGGCAGTAGCTCAGTGGGTAGAGCTTCCGCCTGGGAACCGGAGGGTCGCCGGTTCGAGTCCCTGCCGAGGTGCCCCTGAGCAAGGCACCGAACTCTCAATTGCTCCCCCCTCTGCGAAGGGTGGTAATATAATGTAAGTCGCTTTGGATAAAAGCGTCTGCCAAATGATCGTAATGTAATGTAATGTAATGCATCACAGTGGTAAGAGACAAATATGACCTCAGACCTCATGACTCCTCGTGTAAATTCACAGGGAAACTCTTGATCATGCAAGCATAGTGAGCGTTAACGAGATGCATTAGAAACAGGTGTGTCTCTCTACGTTTGTGTAGTCTTCATCACTGCTGATGCTGTACCTCTTTAAGTGCGGAGGACACCGTGTCCATGATGTCCCTCTCGTCAAACCACTTCCCTCCATAGCGCGCCTGGTAGTAGTTGTTAATGCGCAGGTGCAGTTCTGGAGGAAGCTTCATGAAGGCCATGTAGTGCTCCAGACGGCCAATCTGTGGAGAGGCAGAACACTTTCAGGCAGAGTCGACCAGGACGTCACCAAGTACAGACGCTAGCATAATCAGGCTAACTAGGACAGATCTGTGTGTGATTTACTACTGAGCTGTATTTGTTGATTAAGTATACTCATGAGTCACTCAGGACCTTTTCCTTGTACTCCTTGGCAGCTGGGTCTACGTTGGCTATCATGGCTGTAGCGTTGGCCACTAGCACAGTGTACATCAGACAGCCGGACACCATGCTGACCATGACAATCCATAGTTCAACATAATCTGGGGAAGAAGACACCAATGCAACAGCTTTGTTTATAGTGACACAGTGGATATTTATAGCTGAGTGTGAACAGGATACACATGTTTTGGTCAGTTTTGCCTGTAGATGGAAACGATCAATAACACTCACTTGTTGGAGCGTCCATGGAGCCATAGGACAGTGCAATCATCTGGGAAAGAGCACGAAAAACTCCCCAAGCGTACTTCACGCTCACGGTGGCATTCTGAAATGGATTCCATCAGATATAAAGGTCATATGTAAAGGTGAAGAAGGGCATTTCCTCCTATGAGGACATCTCCAGCCTAGAGTCAGGTTTAAAACTTTCCATTTGTCCAAAACCTGAACTGACATTATGTTCTGATCTGTTTGCCTTTGTGTTGCCTATGACGTTCTTCTCTCGCCTTCCTAACATTCAACAACTGCACTGAAATCCTTTGTAGTGGAGGTAAATAGCCTCCATCCAACCCTCCATCCATCCCTCCATCCATTCTCCACCCTGTATCTGGGTCTGGAGGGCAACAAGCCAAGAGGACGTCCCACTCCCTGCAGCTGTTTGTGGGGTTCTTATGGTGTTCCAGAGCCAGATGTGATGTACAGATGTGGCTAAAAGTGTTCACACGCACAAGGTTCTCTATATTAAATTGAAACTGCAAAGTAATTGACATCCAGCATTCTTTATTCCAAATTTAATAGACGTAAGACTTCGCTTTTGATTTTTGATGCAACGTATTATTTTAGATAAGGAAACACATAGGATGGCTTGGACAAAATTATAGACACCCCTTTGAGGCGATCGTACATAATTGGGCTTGTTGTGATATAAGCAGGCCATCATCTTTGATGAGTATCACATGTGACTTGTGTCATTCAGCCTGTTTAAATAGACAAACGTTTGCTCTGCTTCACACTGCACAACGCCTTTAGCCACATCTGTATAATCCCTCCAGCATGTTCTAGCTCCATCTAAAGGACTGAAGACTCAATGATCTCGGTCGCGGCGTGATTAACACTGATCAGTGATGAAAAATGTCCTCCTCATCTCTATAGTAACCGTGGCTATGAGTACTGAGCATTCGCACTGATGGAGAGAAAGATTTACCACCAGATTTTCCTTCCTGACCCAGCAGTCAGAGGGGAACTCCTCCAGCATGGGGACGAAGTATTGGATGCAGCCGTTCCAGTGGCACAGCAGGAAAATCATCATGAACAGAGATAAGATGCGGAAGAACAGACGCACCGCCTCCAAGTTCGCATTTGAAACCTGTCAGGGAGAGATAACACAAAATTCTGTCCTTTTTAGGATTAGAGCCCAAAACTGTTAGATTCAGAATCAACACGGCAAAGTCACTGCAGGTTTCAATACATCCAGCAAGCAGCAGCACTACACCATCAGACAAATGAAGTACATGTGATTAAAGCTGGAAAAGTCAGAACAGCTGAGTCATCCAAAAGATTTTTTTACCCAAAACAACTTTCAGAATCAACTTGAGGAAACAGTGAAGCAAGTACATCAGGTAATAATCTCCATCTGGGAGCAATTCAAACGTTCTCAATACAGGCATGAATATTTGGCACCTGAGCAATATTTCTATCAGTAAGAGGTCTTTTAATGTCTTTATCTTTGGAATCAGTTTTGTGTCGCAGAGGTGCTCACACAAGCCTACACAAGATCAGAAACCAAATAATGTGTCATGAAATACAGTTGAACTCCACCGTGGATGAACGATCCCTGAACCCTCCCCTGTTTAATGTGAAGGGTCAAAGTCAGACGGTCATTTGAGCCGGTTTGGTATCTGGTATCTGCAGGTTAAGGAAAGGTTGATTGAATTTCAAAGGTGAGCTGTGAAAAGGCCGTCCCACCGATGAACTTACTTTCTCCACCTCATTAAAGAACCGGACCAGTCTGGACACTCGAGCCAGCCTGATCAAGCTGAAGATCCGCACAAACATCAGTATTCTCATCATTCTGTTGGTCTTGGTGCCGCCATCGTTGTGGTATTTCAAGTCCTGGAACAATAAACAGGTGCTCCATTAAATAATTACTCTTTTAGTTTTATTAATAGTTAAGAGTTTCCCCCTTTTCTCCCAAGCTAGAATTGTCCAATTCCCCACCTTTCCTGCATTCCTTGACCCTGGCTAACTCCATGCAGTTGCCACAGCAGACCAGTAAGAGTCACTGATTGATACTTAAAATTTTTGTTAATACTTACTGCAAATAGCAGAATGTATCCAATTGGGAACGCGGCGATGACATCTGGTATGAACCACGTCTTCAGGTAGTTTGCACGGATCCGTTTGAGGTCCAGAATAGCCTGTTGCCAAGGAGGACAGAGGAGCAGAATGAGCCGACGTGTGAAGGCCATCGGCCGCTTGTGTCAGATGTGTAACACACAGAATAAAACAGCATGTTAGGGGTTTGTGCGGTCCAAGGACAACCAGACAACACTGACCTGCCAACACCACTTCAATGTTGCCTGAATTGTTGCCATTTGTGTTTGTCGAGATAGAACTCCTTAAATCATAACAGATAAATACCAACAAGATATACGAAGATGCTGTCACCATGGATTTATTGTTCTTATATCTAATCATTATCCCTCTCGCAAAATCAAACAACACCAATGTTGCCTATGAAATTAGTGGTGTATTAGTTAATGAGGCCTTTGAGTATGGAGTAGATTAGTGATGGAGCAGAGATGGGTTGTCTGCACAGGGATTAAAGTCTCCCAGATTGTGTCTGAAAGTCCCGTGCAGCCAATCTCACCTCGCATTCCTCCGTCACGATGCCCATACGGAAATTCAGAGCCACGTCGATCAGGAACAGCGTGTCGGAAAACACGTTGAACCCTTCCCACACCAGCCCGCCTTCTCTATCCAGGAACGCGATTTCCATTGGAATCCCAATCAGGTTGAGAAATGTGATGGCCATCATGCCCATGATGTAGTAGCTCCTGTAGAGAAGGAGAAGCCACCACAACACGCAGTCTGTTAGTATGTGTGAGTGCCGAGAGGTGCTGTCTTCCACGTGAGTCTGGAGTGGAAAGTATCCGTTCATCGGCCAGGACTCATGATGCTGCGGCGCCTGCAGCCGGTAAGTCAAGCTGATGTATGCACACTAAATACTCTGATACTGTAACTGCACATCTTATCAGACCCAATTCTGTCACTCGCTCTCTTTCTTTCTCTTTTCTTTCCATCTGATCATCTTACCTATTAATAACAGCACTGCTCAGACCTGTCAGTGAAGGGGTTTCGCTTCGTGAAACTCTTTGATTCAAAATTTCCCTTCAAATGCACAAATCATCAAATCTTAACCAAACTTATTGATGTTTGAATGATCTGCTCTTACTGTTAGGTCACTTCTTTTGTTTTGATGTTATAGTTTACTTTATGAATAGAGCCTGATCAATATATTGGCTTAATATCTAAAGCTTATATCAGATCATTATACAGCAAGTTTACATGAACTTTAATACTTTTAATTATTATGCGACGAAAGAGTAAATGTTTTTTGTTGGACTTGAATGATGGAGATGAGCACAGATGAAGGTTTGTGCACTGCAGGTAACAGACTTAGATTATGTCACCTCCATGTGTAACACATCACATCACCAGAGAACACAATACTGAACTCAGACATAAACACACTAACACATCCAGCTATGTGCTTACAAATATGTAAAGGGAAATCTGAGCTGTCTGTTGTTGTTTGTTTACTGTAGGATGTATTTAGGTGAAGCCTCATCCCTCCTGCTCGTCACTCCATTTCAGGAGACTCTGAAATGTGGCTCTTCTTCCTCTGCTGTGTACAAACGTGGCAGTACAGTTGTAAGTTCAGACCCCTGACAGTGTAACTGGGGGTCTTAGGTTTCCCTCACTTCCTTCATGGTTCTCTCTTCTTCTCCTTGCAGGCTGAGACAAAACAGTGAAGATTCATGAGCTAAGCTTTTGGTCACCTCACACCTGGACCAGCCGGTCCCACACAGAGGCCCTCCTGCCTGTCCTGTCTCCTGTGTCCTCTGCACTGGGGTCTGTACTGGATTAGCCCTGGTGCCACGCAATATGGAAGATACATTAATCAAACAAATGTGACTGAAATGACTGAAACGGCGCGTCCGTACCTCATGGAGCTGAATGGGTGAATGACCAGGACTCCGCTCTGCAGCTGGCGGATACATTCCTCCTCCACGGCCACCTCGCTCCCGTAGACGTACAGGGACTGGCGGTTGAGCTGGGGGAGAAGCAGGGCTCTCCATCCACACGTGGCTCTGGTAAATCCCCCCACAGGACCTTTCAGTTTCTCCATGGCTGAGCTCAGTTCCCTGCTTCCATCCTCCCTCCTCTGCTTCCTCTTCCTCTGCTCCTCCTCGGGACGAGTAAAGTCTGACTTTGCTCTGAACTCCCCTCTCGCTCACGAGGTAATTTTGGATCAAGGCTTCCAACCTCGAGGCTTATTGGAGCTGTGTGGAGTGAGGCGAGTGGATCCCTGGCTGACTGCTGGCTCTGTCTCCCTCTCTCTCTCTCTGTCCCTCTCCCTCCCTCTGTCTCTCTCCCTGCCTCTCTCTGTGTGTCTCTCCCTCTCTCTCCCCCTCTGTATCTCGCCCTCCCTCTCCCGCCCCACCGCTCTCTCTCCCTCTCTCCCTCCCTCCCTCCCTCTCCCTTGCTCTCTCTCCCTCTATCTCATCATCTGTCTCTTTCTCTGTCTCTATCCCCCTGTCTCTCTCACTCTCTGCCTCTCTCTCCCTCTCTTTGTCTCTCATCCCTCCCCCCCTCCCTTCTCCCTCTCGCTCTCTCTTTGCGTCTCTCCCTTTCTCACCTCCACTTCTCCCTCTCTCCCCCTTCCCTTGCCCCCCCACCCCCATGCTCTCTCCCTCTCTCTCTTTTTCTCTCTCTCTATTTCTGCCCCACCTCACCCCTCCTCTTCTTTTCTTTTTCTACCAGCTCATCAACTATTCAGTATCCCTGTCTCCTCTCTGCATGAATCAAGCCAAGTCAAAAGGGTGAGGTCCGGCTCACGTTAATACCCATCACAATGGGTGAGTGAGTGTGTGTGTGTGTGTGTGTGTGTGTGTGAGAGAGAGAGAGCGAGAGCGAGAGAGAGAGAGAGAGAGAGAGAGAGAGACATCTGGCAGGATGCACAGGGTTAAGTTCAGCCTGGGTCGTCCATAGCAGGGATGTAATTAAACACGATACTGTGTTACCTGATGCTGGACATGAGCTGGAAGCTCTGAGACACTTTGCTGCTGTTTATGTCACATCAGTAAGTCATTAGAGTTCACACACAGAGGGACAGAGGGACAGACAGACGGGGTACAGATGGAGGGACAGAGGGACAGAGGGACAGACTGACGGCTGAAACATGACTTCTCTGGTGGAGGAAATGACACAAATGTAACTCTGTATTGTTTTTCTTGGAATGCTGATACGATCCAAAGTATGGAGATGTGGAAATGAGATGTCAGGATGTTGCAGGCAGATTAACAGAGGGGTCACAGCAGTGGGCAAGGTGAGCTCCTGCCAGCTTGGTGCTTCAGATGTGTCCGATGATTACAGCGGCTCTATCCTCCCTCTCTAAGAGAGAGCGCCTCGCAGTCTGGTTCAGTCCAGAGCTGCACGGCGCCGCACGCTGCTGTGAAAGCTTCATGGAGCCACGAGCAGCTCAACAGCTCCCTGACTCAGAATGAACAAAGGTCGCGCTCCTTCAGCCTCTGGTCGGGCCTCAGGTTCAGCCTCTGGTGCGGCGCTGCATTAAGGTGACAGCTGCTCTTAATGAACTCAGGAGGGAGTCCAGGTTCCATCATCTATCTGACGCTAGTTGTTTTTCAGCTCGATGTTGCTGTGGAAAGCAGCAAAGTGTGTGTTTGAAATGGACGTGTGTATCTATCACCAGGGGCAAAAAAATAGCAAACAGCAAACAAAGTGCTTACTAGCTGGTTTATCTAGCACACAGCTGGCCCTCACACTAAAATAAGTCACTTAGTTGTGCTGCTTTCCTGTGCTGACGTCATCTATGACTTATCCTCATGTGAACACACACAGAACGGCACAACAGGAAATTATGTTCACACACTCACATCATCACAAATCATCTATGAGAATGAGTTTCATTCATATTTCATGTTCTATGCTCTTAATCTGACTTTGAACATATTTTATTTGATATATTTTGCACAATCATTATTCATTTTCATCCTGCCTTACGTTATTTCTTATTTTTTATTCTTCTTT
Organism: Genypterus blacodes; assembly: GCF_046128005.1. NCBI lineage: Eukaryota > Metazoa > Chordata > Actinopteri > Ophidiiformes > Ophidiidae > Genypterus > Genypterus blacodes. Next base: position 59,289 of record NW_027467057.1, read on the forward strand.
ATTCTCCTGGTTTTATTATCTAATTGCTCTGTAGTGTTCTTATTCTTCTACGTCTTATTTGTCTTAAGCTAATATGTGATTGCTTTGGTCACACACTCTCTTTGTCTGTACTGTGGTTAAGCACATAAATAAATAGAAACACTCATCTCTGGGTCTGTTTGGTTGACTAGAGGACGTTTGATGCCTCAGGTAACACGATTAGCATGATTATCACGTGTAATGCTTCAAGAAGGCCTTTGTCGAAATAATGGGCATAAACTTAAATTAAATCTTCTTTCATGTTAAAAAAAAAACCCAATAACCTTCAAAATGTGTTATGTAAAGTTTTGTCAAACCATTTCCGTGCTTGTCTCATTACGTTCCCCTTGTTATACAGTCCGGAGCTGAGGTCCTTAGAAAAGACCACATTTCCCAGAAGCCTTTGCGTGTCACGTGACGTGTATATAAAGCAAGCCGGCGCATGCGATCGATCTCCCTCTGCTCGTTTCCGTTTTGAAGGTTGAAGCAGCTGCTGCCATTAGCCACCGACCACCATCCAGGTACGCTACAGCCGAGCCGCCCCACCCCGGCGCTGCGCGGGGCGGAGGCGCCGGTGCCTCGTCTGAGTGTTTGTGTGCCGTCACCCCGGTGGAAAGAGACGAGTTAGTAGTTAGTTAGCTAGCTAGCTGGCGTGCACGTTACGTAAAGTGCGTTACGTAAAGTGTGAGATGGAAGCTGGTGCAGCGACCTTCGTCTGACCTCCGTCTGACCTCCGTCTGCTTACAGATTCACTACAAACTGCGTAGTCTTCCGCGTTCTGCGGGGCACCGTGAGCGACCCTCGGCCGGTGTTACACTCCCACCTGTGGCCGTGTTGGCTGCTGGCCTGACCCTGAACTTGAACCCGGTTGCCAGTGGTGACGCACAAACGTGGAATGAATGTAAATGATGTATCTTCCGGGTTATGCTTAACGCTTATTTAATGGCTGTAAAATATAAGAGGTTTCCTTCAAAATGAACCAATGGGACACAGGAAGCCGTCACGCGGACGCACTTATTGGTCCCCAACTGTCATAATCGACTCAAGCGTTATAATGATGTCATTACGTCCCCGCACGCTCCGCCTACATTAACTGTTTTTTTTTTAATCCAATGCCCTTCAATTTTTCAATGTTAACATGGAGAAAGTGATGATTATGGGATGTTTAACATGAGGCTCTCATAAATGGATGTACAGAATTTATGTAATGTTCATGTTGTATGAAATTGGCAACACAGCTGTTATCATTTCATCTCCTAGCTTGTATCAGCAGGAGGAAATCATCTTGTCTCCTTCCTCTTCTTCCCCCAGGCTGAAGATGTCGACCGTGTCTGCTATGAGCATTGAGCCCGTGGCCGAGGTCACCGAGAAGAAGCCTCTCAAGGCGTGCTGCGCCTGCCCCGACACCAAGAAAGTCAGGGACACTTGGTAAAGGACAAAACTGTGGCGGCCTCCTGCCCGTGTAAAGGATCTTTAGCCCTTTAGTAGCTTGACGTGTTAATTCACTGTTAAATTATGCAACATGTCTCTCTTTTTCACCCCAGCATCATCGAGAAGGGAGAAGAGAACTGCACGCAGCTGATCGACGCACATAAAGATTGTATGAGGGCGCTTGGATTCAAGATCTAACGGCTCCACTCGGTGGCTGTGTGTGGTAAGCATGAACTCTAAACCGGCCCGGACAAATCCACAGGTTCTGCTGATTGGTTCTGTTGATTGATTCTGTGTACATTAGGTGTTGGAGGTTATTTAAGTGTCCAAGCTTCACTCATGCAGCTTGTTTGACACACACACACACACACACACACACACACACACACACACACACACACACACACACACACACACACACACACACACACACACACACACACACACACACACACACACACACACACACACACACACACACACACACACACACACACACACACACACACACACACACACACACACACACACACACACACACACACACACACACACACACACACACACACACACACACACACACACACACACACACACACACACACACACACACACACACACACACACACACACACACACACACACACACACACACACACAAAAGCTCTTGTACTGCTCTAATCCTGTGGCCTCCTTGTGCTGATGGAAACATTGTGTCCTTTGTCTCTCCTGTCTTTCTGCAGTGTTCCTGTCCGAGTGGAAGACGATCGCCTTCCCTTCTTTTCTAACGTTTCTACCTAGCCCAGTCGTCGCCGCCGCCGCCGCTCTGACGGGTCGCCGTGCTCTGTGTCTCTTCCCCTGTAGATGTGAATCATGCTGTTTTGAATTAAATATCCTATGCAACACTATCTGTGGTTGTTTCAGTCCTTGAATGTGGGGCTCAGATGTATTTACAGGGCTTTAAACGCAGCGCCGGCTAATGTGTTTGTGTGCTGGCGGTCCTGTTCTCGCTGTGACGCGTCCGCACAGTTGCCGTCCCTGGTATGCACCCGGGCTTAAAATAACTCCGGCCCTGTTGAAGTCGATGCTCTGCATTCTTCCCTCTATACTGTGCCACTGTTGCCCGGGGAGAATCTGCTTGGCTCATCAGGAAAACTTCACCCCAGAAAGTGTTTCCACTCTGGATCACATGAAGGTGTGGAGATCTTACAGTCTGAAGTACTCCAGACGTTTGCTGCTTCCTGGGCAAGTAATATAAAGTTTTAAAGTGTTTGGTAGAGGCATGGAGGCGACGCTCGCTTGCTTAAACCCTTTCACCCTCATACCCAGTCCAGATCCTTGTATGGTGGTGTCACAGGTTCACTGTGACCTCGCCACCTCCACGTGCCTCATGGGAGAGGGAGCACTTCATCCAGTATGCTGTCGGATTAGAGGAGCATTGATCCACACAGGAGTGTCTCTGCTGCAGTGTTTCACACATGGACCCAGACAATAGATTGGAAAATACACAACAAAATCCATTGCCTACATTTACCATGGTTGCATCGCACTAAAAAGGCCAAGTTTGCATTCAAAACATATCTAGTTACATTAACTGACTCTGGAACGGAGGCCTGCAGGATTGATACTAACCCTTACAGCCACAAAAGTGAATGTTGCATCAGGAAAACCTGAACTAAGGAACCCCAATGTTCCTTAGTTTACAAATGAATTTAGCTGAAAACAAACCTGCTTTGTAAATGTTAAATCTATCTTTGAAAAAAGGTATTCTATGCAGTGCTGACTGCCAGAATGAGCGCAGTAGAACAGGAAGTATCCGGAGGGTAGTATTTTCCTTCCAAGCAATCTTACTCGCTGCTTTTCTGGATCTTTGCTGGCCTCCCACCCACTGATAAACCTGAGCCTGTGGGGGTGCAAGGGGGTTGTACCTGAAACCTGACCTGCAGTGTCATCCTACTTATTTCAGTGTCTCTAAATATGCCCAGGCCGAGCGGAGGCCCTCCCCCCCTCCCTCCTGGCACTGTACTGGGCCAGCTCCCTTTGGCCGGAGGAGGAAACCTGTTGTATCTCTGGAGAATTTTTCATATGCGCGTCATTCTGGGCGGCTCAGTCACTCACGGTTACTTGTCCTCGTCCCTCCGCACCCTCCCGTTTCCTGCCTCTTGCTCCCTTTCTGTTATGTTAAGTAGCAGGTCTGCTTTCTGTCCGCCACTCTTTGCTCCTTGGGTTTCAATTCCAAACATGGTTATCCTTCTAGGGCTCGATCAACGCCCCCCTGCCCTTATCCCTCTCTTCCAGCTGTTCCCTCTCCAGTGCAGGCCATTGGGTGAGACAGGAGATAGAGACAGTAGAGCAAAAGACAGGCGACAGGAAGACGCAGAGGGAAAAGACGGGGCGAGAAGCCAGAGGACGGCGAGGAGGAGACGCATAATGAGAGAAGAAATCCATTCCAGCTGTGTTTGTGTACTAAACAGAGCCGTGAGAACTTCCCTGCTGTACGCCGAGGGAACAAACCTCTGATACTTTGGTCTGAGTAAGCTGCGTGTTTTCATCAGACCAACACACTTGTACTGCTGGAATGGGACAAGAATAGAAACGGAACCAACGTTGACCGGATAACAGTTTGTTGTTCTGAGGCCAAATCTTTTCCCTTTGCATTTCCCACTGCTCATCTAAAGCTTTGTCATTTGAAGAGTTTTCGACATGAGTTCAGGCAACTCCTCTCTTAGTGCGCTCTTTGGCCCGCCGCTCTGCGATGGCTGGACCAACAACACCGAAGGAGCCCTCTACCATCTGGGCAACACCATGCTCATCCTGGGCTACATGGGAGGCAGCGGGGCTTACGGGTGCTTGTTCATCTTCGGCTTCCTGACGCCGGCCTTCACGTGCCTGAGCCTGTGGGGCTGGATCACCATGTGCGGCTTGGACGTCTTCACCTGGAACGTGCTGCTGACGCTGGCCTGCGTGCTTCAGATCTGCCACCTCATCTTCCGGCTGCACCGGGAGGGCTTACCCAAGGAGGAGCTCACCGCCCTCTACCAGGCGGTCTACCTGCCCCTGGATGTGCCCATGCAGGTGTTCAAGGAGATCACAAGTGCCTTTGAGAACAGAGTGGTGGAGCTGAAGGCTGGAGAGACGTACGCCGTGGAGGGCAAGACGCCTATAGACCAGCTCTCCTTTCTGCTGTCTGGGAGGTGGGGAGTGTGTGAGGAACTGTGTGTGTGTGTGAGCAGGAGTTGAGCTATAGGGCCGGAGCTTCTAAAGGTCGTGTCCTCTGTATTGTTTTCTGTCAGATAAAAGAAAACATATGATGTGGAAAATCCATGTGCACGGTTTAGCAATCAGATTAGCAGACAGATTATTAAACTGTCAACAAACGCAAGGCAAGGCAAGCAACAAACCAGCCTGCAATATAAGAGCCAACTGATTAAAAAGGCTTTATTTGTTACGCCCACTTAAGGTGGATTTGGAGCTGATTGGTTTGACGTTTGAGTAGCTGATGTGTGAGTACTGTGGGGTCCCAGACTGCATGTTCATGTTAAAGTGACGAGCACGCCGCCCTTTACTTTCTATAGAAGGTCAGATAAAAATAACCTGAAGTTCCAGCAGCCCAGCTTGGAGCCACATCAGATCTTATTCCTTTGTTTCCTGTGGGAAATTAGCGGGTTCAGCTCGTTTCTTCCTCGTTCTGGGAACGAGCGGCAGGTTCATCACTACTGCGCAGCAGGCAGGTTTGATGCGATGCCGGCGTGTAAGTGGACTCCTCTGTGATTTAGACCACGTCTTGTCCCATTACATGTAAACATTACAGACACTCTTTGATAATACAGGAACCCCGTCTGAACAGGTCTATAATTAGACACACAGAGAGCAGAGAGAGGAAAGAGGAGCAAGTCACCTGAGTGTTCTCATACAGAGCACTACTCAGAGTATTGGCTCCAACAGGAACTCAAACCAAATGAAGGCTGTGTGTCTTTACTGTGATGGATCATCTCAGTGGAAGTTATTCTTCATAGTACAGAAGAACTAAGTGCAGGAAATAGACCAACAAACCTCCAGTACAGAATGTGCTGAGAGCAAAGAGAAGAAAGAACCGTGAATACACAGAACGCTTCAAAAGAGACTGGACCTTCAAAAAGTACTGAGGAACTTTCTCTGTAGTCCAATTTATAGTCACAAAATTAGAGAATGGAATTATGGAAATGAAAACCCCTAAAATAAACCAAACACAGACCCAAAGTTCTGGTTCTGTTGATTTAGAGTGATTCATCTTCAGAAATGCTTCTTCCTCTTTGTCTTCCTTACGTTTACAATGATGCCTAAATGCACAAGTACTTTAGATGAGTTACTTTCCATCTGTGGTGAAACAAACTAAGCTAGAGCAGCAGGATCCCTCTGGAAGCTCTGCTGCTCTGGACTCACTCTACAGGAGCTTTACAGTATTTACACGAATATTCACGCCAGTGCACTTTACTGCAGTGGGTGACCTCCAACTCTCTGCCTGCTATCATTAGCACCTCCTAATCTGTCTCTCTCTCTCTCTCTCTCTCTCTCTCTCTCCCTCTCCCTCTCTCTCTCTCTGTCTCTCTCTCCTCCTGTCTCTCTGTCTCTCTCTCCCTCTCTCGCTCTCTCTCTCGCTCGCTCAGGATCAATGTATCCTTGGAGGGCCAGTTCCTGCATTACATCCACCGTCACCAGTTCCTGGACTCTCCAGAGTGGGAGTCTCTCCGGCCCAATGAGGAAGGAAAGTTCCAGGTAAAGCCCGCATTTTTGCACAAGGTTCCACTAAGTCTGATCTCCCTGAGTCCTCCTCAGTCAGCCTGGACTCTGTGCTGGTCAAACATCACGCACCTGAGGCAGGCAGTCCCATTTGGAATGAGAAACCCTGTAGAGTGGCGTTGCCTTTCATTGTGCTCTGCTCGCTCAGCGTTTCAGTGATGAGATGAGTCTTGCTTTAATTCAGCTCAGCTGTCAGCTGGATGTTTGGCTGTCACACTACAGGCTGTCAGACCTGTGTAGTGATGTACAGGCACAGCACATGTGTAACATATCTATGGTAACCCTAGGTGACCCTGACGGCAGAGGAAGACTCACAGTACATCTCTTGGCGTCGCCGCCGCCTGTACATGCTGATATCAAAGGAGCGCTACATCGCCCGAATCTTCTCCGTGATGCTGGGTTATGACATCGCAGAGAAACTCTACAACCTCAATGACAAGCTCTACATCAAGAGTGGTGTCCGCCTGGATATTCGCCTGCCCAGCCTCTATCACGTGCTGGTCCCCTCCTCGCAAAGTAGCGATGGTGGCACCGCCGACGGCGTCGCCAAGGACCAAGGAACTCCAGGGGAGCCAGAACATCAGCAGCGCGCCCCAGCAGGTGACGACCCTGCACCGGCACAGGATCCGCCCCTCCAGTCCCGCCTGCAGGGACAAAGAAACACCGCCCCGAACGACTCCAAGGAACCCCAGCAAGACCGCTATCACCGCCCCTGGGCGTCAGACATGGAACTGCCCTCTGGTGAGGACTCGACCAGCCTGGTCCTGGAGGACTTTGCTGATGTGGCGGGCTCCTTAACGGATTATGGCAGTGAGAGGGATTATTTGAGGTAGAGGGGCATGGTGCTGGAGCTAACACACTGGGTCACCACTTAAGCTACATGTAAGTACCTCACCTGGGCGGTCAATGGGAGGGGGGGGGAGCATGGATGGCTTGCAGTGCACCATTTTTACTAACACACTTCTCTATTCTTTAGTGAAATGTGTCATAACTCCAAACCTTTGTCTGCCAGTCCAGGTCCTCCTGTAGTCCAGTCCCACCCAGTTTCCCTCTCTCCCTGTGCTACACACACTTAAGCCACTCCATGAAGGTTTGGGGCTTTATTTTGGTTGAGCTCTTCTTTCAATCTGTCCGTGCTCTGTGGAGAGATGGGAAACTGAAAGTGTGAGCTGTTATTCCTTTTAACATCCCAGACACAAACACTCTCTCTCTCTGTAAAGCAGCGTGTACATTGAGAGAACCTTATGGTAAACCCAGATGTTGGTGATTTGCCAACAGCCCAGGTGTCTGTTGGAATGGATTGACGTGGAGACGCCAGATTAGATCTTGCCAGTGCTTTGAGCCCGGTGGATGTCTGGCTCATTAAGCTTCTTTCAGACAAACGTTAAGATTCAAACTCCTGCCTGCTGTCGTGCATCAATTTGTCCCTGAGCGCTCAGGAGCTTCCACAGACAAAGGACGTTTCCTGCTCAGTGATAACAAAACACTTTAAATGAAAATTAGCAGAGTGAGTCCTCAGTGTGTGTGTGTGTGTGTGTCCTCAGTGTGTGTGTGTGTGTGAGAGAGAGAATGCATGAGTGTTGGTCCTAACTGTCGCTGGTGAGAGAGCAGCTGTGTGTCCGTGCCTGCAGAGGATTAATTTATGGGATATCCCAAAAAAATCCTGTGCCACGTCATTAATCCAGTGCCACCAAGCCCCCGCCCCCCTCCCCTTCCTCCCCACTCCCCCCACCCTCCTAAAAACAGCCCTTCCCTGGTCACAGTTAGAGAATCACATATCACATATCCATGGAGGGGGGCTGAGGGGGTTTGTGTGTGGGTTAGGTTGCAGGACTACCAGGGTTCTAGTACGGTAGTACAGTAGTACAGTAGCACAGTAGTACAGTAGTACAGTAGTACAGTAGTACAGTTCACAGGTAGTACAACTGCAGACAGTTTGACTTGAGCCATTAAAGGACCTGCGTGTGTCAAAGTGTGTCTGTGCTGGTAAAGCAAAGTGTGTGAGGAGAGGCTGAGATCTGTCGCTGTCTCCAGGAGAGCAACGTTAAGCAGATGGTGTTGTTGTGAACATTCTGCTAGTTTGGTTTTTGGAGTGCAACGTGTTGAATGTATTCTCTAACATGTCCATGTCGGCTGATGTACATGTGTACATACAGACATACACACAGTACCTAAACCAGCTTCTCACTACACAAGATAGATCCATGTTTTCCCTCAGCTGTTCCACCAGCACGTTCCACACCTTCTCTTACTTTCTGCATGCATCTGCTGTGCCTGATGTGATTCAGGAATAACCTCCTGTGTTTCATGCAGGTGCATCCAAGTCACATGTAGGTCAGATCCTCTTATGTTTTCTCATTATGTGTAACTGCTGAACCTCACACTTGGTAATGTCAGACACAGGTAAACCCAGCTGTAGTTTCACCTTTCTAACTGAGGCTTTACTGTTGAATCCACAGAAGATGACAGTGACGGGGACGTACCACCTCGGTTCCTGAGGGGGAGAGCGCCGCTGGCTCCCACCGACACCCCCAAGCTGTGAGAAGGTCCTCTCCTGGAAGCACCGCCTCAATGCCTCACAGCAGCATGGATCACACGACCCCCCCTGTGACGTGTCTTACCTGCTCTTTGGATCTGCTGAGGTTCTTCACTAGTGTGTGGGACACGATGTCTTCTTTTCAAATTACATCCGTATTCATCCTGTGCAGGGTGGAGGGGGCAGGAAGAACGTTACCTCACAGGGCAGAGACACACGCACGCTCACACCAAAGAACAACTTAGAGTTTCACCTAATCTGCATGAGTTTGGACCCCACACACGTTTACAGGCATTACACACTCAAATCACACGCAAAAACAAAAGTAAGATGTACTCATGGATGTAGTTGATAGTATTCCATTGTAATCATGATGTAATCACCGTCGTCTGAGAGTTGCCGTGGCCACAGCTGCATATGAACCGCAGACCTTCTTGCTTTGAGGCAATAGATTTATACAATCAATATCTGATAAGGAAAATGTCTCTTTATTTATTCCTTATTCAAGTATATTGTTCCTGGGTTGAGATTTTCTTTCTGTCAGAGTCAAAAGTCCATCAAGCAGCATTTAACCATAACGTAAAGGTTTCACACACTGTAGTCACTGTAGATGCTCAGGGTTATTGATCGGTAACTTTGATCAGAGACGAACCTCCTTCCTGTTAGAGGTGAACATAATACTGCATCCAACACTTTATACGTCGTCAATATCATGTGACCCTTCTCACGGTCACACTATCATATTGCATCTTACCCAGCAGCGTCCCTGCCTAGCTTGAGCCTGCTGCATGCTTGGCACACACACACACACGCACATACGCACATACGCACACGCGCACACGCACACACGCGCGCAGTTGAGACCCCCGTCCATCTCCACGCTTTCAAAGCCTGCAGCTCTGTGTGTCTCTTTTCATGGGACAGATGCCACGTCACAGCTGCAGGAATTCACTGTCCCCTTTACCAGAACTCTTCAAATGTGGCTTTGTTTGACATCATTTTAAGGAGACAGTCTGTGTTTCCTTCATGGCCTTGTATCTATCTTCTTTATTGTTTTATAATAGATATAAATACAAATATCAGTCGGGCAATAGAACTTTCATAAATAAAGGAGTCACGTGTGATGTCACCAGTGATGAGATGAGTAGGGGAGTCTTTACAAGCTGCCTCATTACAACGCTGAGACTGAGACTTCTGCCCTCTGCAGGCAGGAGAAGGACACAACAAAGGTTATGTCCTTCTGGTTTTGCGTCCCATGAAATGAGACACAGCCCCTGTTCCTGTTCCAGAGGTGTCATTTCATCACTGCAGATGTTGTTTCACATTTTCAGCGGTACAATGACTCGCACACAACCCCCAAATGTGGCCGCTGCACCCAGAGACCTGCAGGACACGTAACAAACATCAGCATTTGGTTTTCATCTCACCTGGTTTTGGTGTTGTAGCTATGATTGTTTGATTTGGAGTTCATGTTATTCAACACTTAACTTGATAATGTTTAATTATGTGTCTGAATTGATTTCAAATGGATTTGGAACATTTTTAAAGGGTTAAAGTGGACAGAGCTGGTCTATGTGACGCCTGCAGGGTAGAAAGTACTTTTGGAGCATGTTGAGTTTGTATGTATGTGACTGCGTCATGATTTGACTTCATCCAGCTCTCCTGTCTGTTAGGATGTGAGTTTGACCTCTCACCTCTGTGATGTTCATGTAAACTCTTTTTTTTAAGTGAGTGAATAATACACGATTGTATACCTTGAACTGTTTGTCTGTTATTGACTCACAAAGACATGAAAACAAAGAACACAACAGATCACAGTCAGGATTTCTCCCGTTTTTATGTTTAAGTCAGAATAACTCCTTACGTTTTTATTTTAGTATCAAGCACAGAACTTAACAGACTTCAGTAACAATAAAATGAGACACGAAAAGGGTTTGGTTAGATAAAT
>NW_027467057.1:72500-90000 GCF_046128005.1 Genypterus blacodes
ACAGGGTGTGTGTGTCAATAACTATATCAAGACTTCATCCATCAACATAAAATGCTAAGTTAATTATTCATAATATATATATTAAAATATAACATTTAATTTCTCTTTAAAAAAGACAATAATGTCTTGATTGTTCGAGTGTCTTTTCGTTGCTGCAGGTGTGTGTGTGTGTGTGTGTGTGTGTGTGTGTGTGTCCTCACCTATGCGGGGACAGACCCCCTTAAAGACCCCCTGACAGTCCACACAGTGCCCCGCCAAGAAGGCGTCGTAGTTGAAGCAGGGGATCCCCGTCAAGACGCACGAGCCGTTCAGCGCGCTGATGTAGACGTGCAGCGCCCTCATGTGGTCGCAGATCACATAGCCGTACACTGGAAAGTAAACAAGAACTGACAACAGACAGAGGAGCTGAGGGAGGGTCAGGGGTCACGCTGAGGTCACTGTGTGTTCTGTTTCCTGTTCAAACACAGATTTGATCTTTTCTCTCTCTCTCTCTCTCTCTCCCTGTCTCTCTCTCTCTCTCTCTCTCTCTCTCTCTCTCTCTCTCTCTCTCCCTGTCTCTCTCTCTCTCTCTCTCTCTCTCCCTGTCTCTCTCTCTCTCTCTCTCTCTCCCTGTCTCTCTCTCTCTCTCTCCCTCCCTCTCTCTCTCTCTCTCTCTCTCTTTACGTCAGCCGTCTCAAATATGAGCTTTTCCTGCATCTACTCAAGGTGAAGTGTTGCCGTGGTGATGAACAGGCGGCCTCTCCTGTCACCGCGCTGCAGCAGAGTCAGCTGTTTGTTTGCGTCACATCGATAAAGCAAACAGTTTTTATCAGATTTGGAACAAACTTGTCATCAGTTTGTTTTCAGACGGGTCAAAGGTCAAGATCACAAGTGTCTGTGCCTGCGAGCTCACAGGGGAATGAAGAGGAGGCTCAGTGATCCAGTCTGTGTTTGAATCAGCTCAGAGCCACACTCAGGGTTGGTTGTTGTTTATTATCTGAACTCCTAAACCTCTAAAGTCCTCTTACTGGAGGGAAACCTGGAGCGAGCACATCCGGTCTGGTCCTTCCCTCCGTTCAGGTAGAAGTCCACGTGGCCCACAGGGATGGAGATGCCGAAATCTGAGGGAGAAGATAGAAAGGTGGAGGCTCTCACTCAGCTGCCATTTGCCACCTGTCCACCAGCTGTCCCCGCTGAGCCTCCCCACAGCTGAGCCCTGTTTCCTAATCAGCCCTGTGTCACCAGGGTCTCAGCCTCAGACCCTTTGGAGATGTTTGCTTGCTCCTGCTCCCTCTCAAAAACGTTACAATGACAGTGAAGAGAAGAAACAAGTGGACATGAACGCAAACACAAACCAGGTGAGTTGGAGCCGGGACACGCTGCCTGAAGATTTGTCCATCCAGAGCGCATTGAACCCGGTTTGGATCAAACCCTGTACCTGGACTCCACCAACATGGAGAGCACAGCTGAGAAACCTCATGTGTTAGATGTATGCATGTGTAAGAGAAGGTGACATCATCATTAGGTGACGTAAAGCCTCACGGTCTGAGTCGGTGTGGATGGCGTCAACAAACTGAGCGTCAGAGGGGTCCAGCCGGTCAAAGGGGTCGGCTCCTTTAAACATGGGCCCAGCAGGATCCAGACCTGGACAGAGGGGTCAGAAGGTAGAGCAGATGTCCATCACTTACAGGAAGAGTTTCTGTGCCTCACTTATGATCTAAGCTTCATTTTGTCACGGTTCTTATGGTTCTTATTGTTCTGCTTGTTCTTATAGTGCAGGGGGAAAGCAAACTCAGACATATGATGGATGTTTTCTTCTTCATGTCCACTCCTGCACCATTTGAAGTGATGAGCATGATGTCACTGTCTGGGTGTGTTATGTGCACTGTGTTTGCATCTTTCATTCACGTGAGTTCTTGTTCCAGCTAACGAGACCTCACATGACCTCACATGACCTCTTGTTGTCCTCTTGTTGCTATTTCCTTTGAAGGAAACGAACCTAACAGTGTTTAATGGCGTCTACTTGGAAGCATCTATGAGGATGAAACCTCAGAACCTGCTGTGATCTTGTTGTCACCAATATTGTTCAACCAGCTTTCAGCTTATGAAGTCATTGTTCTCTGGAGAATGAATCTTAATGTGCTCCAGTTGTTGATCCCTTGCAGCGTGTGTGTGTTTTTGTTTGTGTGTGTGTGTGTGTGTGTGTGTGTGTGTGTGTGTGTGTGTGTGTGTGTGTGGAGCCTCTCCACTCAGACAGCAGCAGCAGATAGAAAGCCGTGAACAGTGCTTCATTGTGTTAGTTTGGGTTGGGTGGCACTCTTATCAAAGTGCTGTTGTTCTTCTGGAGAGCCTTGCTCAACCGCCAAGGTCAGCCTGAGACCACAGAGGCTGCCTGCGTGTGTGTGTGTGTGTGTGTGTGTGTGTGTGTGTGTGTGTGTGTGTGTGTGTGTGTGTGTGCAGCAGAACAGCTTCATGGGTTGGTTTACTGATGCATTTATGTGGAAACCAACCTCAAACCTCAAATACTCTCAATATAGCACTGATGTGTGTGTGTGTGTGTGTGTGTGTGTGTGTGTGTGTGTGTGTGTGTGTGTGTGTGTGTGTCCTCACCTGTGATCCGTCCTATCTTGCCCTCAAACAGAGTCCCCACGAAGCCGGCGACGTGCGCCCCCAGACTGACCCCGATGAAGTGGAAGGAGCCCAGTTCACTTCCATGTTTCTGTGGGCAGAGCAGCTCCACCTCAGTCATCAGGTTCATCATGTGACCCCCAGGCTCACACGGAGACTAAGTTCTAACATCAGGGTTTGAGAGGGGCGGTAACGGGTCTCACCTGCAGCTGGTTGATGAGGATGGAGATCTGAACTGCCACTTCCTTGTAGTTCTCCACCGCCAGGTTGTAGGCGAAGGAGGCCCCGTAGACCCAGTCCACCACCACCACGTTCACATCCTGGGCCAGCAGCAGGGCCCGGGCCAGCTCCTTTACCCAGGACGGCTTACTGCCCAGGGCCCTGCAGGGGGGGGCGGGGTCAGGTGAGAGGAGAGGAAGTGAGGGAAGGATGGAGGAGAGATCCATTTAGTATAATGACAGTGTTGTCACCTGTAGACGGCGTGTAACCACCTAAGACACATTTTCCTTCTTTATCTTCTGTTCTGGTCACCAAAACCAACGTGTACAGAATGTGAATGGAAACTTGAGGGCTTTGAGTTTGTAGTGGTTTCTGGTTTCATTCTGACAAAGAGCAGATCCTCTTAAACTTCCGCCTGACTGTGTGTTGTTAGCATTAGCTCACCTGTAGCCATGGATGATGACCTTGGTGGGGCGGGAGGCGTTGAAGAGGGAGGCGTGCTTTGACCTGGTGAGAGTCTCCTGGCTGAACGTTCGGGCGCAGTCCATGTTTATCCTGGTGAGCAGGAGGTACTGGACCTGCAGCTGGAGGCCCTGCTGACGGTACTCCTGCCACGTGTTGCTGTTCAGGTCGGCACACTCCTCCTCCACATCTGCTCGGGTGGAAGGAGAGGAGATACGCTAACCTGACGCCCTGCATGTACGTCTGCACAACATGAGACAACACACCAGCTGCAGACTGATGAGAGAGGGACCCGGAAGGTACTATAGGATAGAGATCCGTAACATACAGAGGGTTCAGGGTCAAAGGTCAGAGTTACTATAGGATAGAGATCCGTGACATACAGAGGGTTCAGGGTCAAAGGTCAGAGTTACTATAGGATAGAGATCCGTGACAACATACCGAGGGTTCAGGGTCAAAGGTCAGAGTTACTATAGGATAGAGATCCGTGACATACAGAGGGTTCAGGGTCAAAGGTCAGAGTTACTATAGGATAGAGATCCGTGACATACAGAGGGTTTAGGGTCAAAGGTCAGAGTTACTATAGGATAGAGATCCGTGACAACATACAGAGGGTTCAGGGTCAAAGGTCAGCGTTACTATAGGATAGAGATCCGTGACAACATACAGAGGGTTCAGGGTCAAAGGTCAGAGTTACTATAGGATAGAGATCCGTGACAACATACAGAGGGTTCAGGGTCAAAGGTCAGAGTTACTATAGGATAGAGATCCGTGACAACATACAGAGGGTTCAGGGTCAAAGGTCAGAGTTACTATAGGATAGAGATCCGTGACAACATACAGAGGGTTCAGGGTCAAAGGTCAGAGTTACTATAGGATAGAGATCCGTGACAACATACAAAGGGTTCAGGGTCAAAGGTCAGAGTTACTATAGGATAGAGATCTGTGACAACATACAAAGGGTTCAGGGTCAAAGGTCAGAGTTACTATAGGATAGAGATCCGTGACAACATACAGAGGGTTCGGGTCAAAGGTCAGAGCCTTCGGATCAGATCACATCCTCTTTGTCTGGTTGTTCTCTATATGCGTCAGTGTGGAGGTTTTGAGTTTTATAACTTATTATCAAAGCTCTTTAAACAAGCATATAAACATATAAACATATAAACCTTAGTGGTACGTCGTGCTTGGAGGACAGTTTGGTTATAATCTGCATAATCACAGAGAAATCGTCCGCACGAGCTTGAATAGTTTAGACAGAGGAACTCACCTCCGGCTGCTGCTGTGATGTAAAGGAGCAGAGTGAGCAGGACGGCTTTGTGTTCCATCGTCAGGCCTGAGTGAGCAGGCTCAGCTGAGCTGCTTAGCCTCAGCCTGGTGGAGGCAGATCTCACGCGGTCTCAGCCTGACCACAGCCGCTCAGGAACACACACACACACACACACACAAAGCTGCTACAGTCCAGCAAACGGCGGCGGCTTATTCCTTCTCTGAGGCGCGTTTGTGATCAACTTCCACGTACAGCTGAAGTATGTGGAGCAGACTCTTCCTCCTGTTCCCACATCCTCTTCCTCAGCCTGCGCCTCCCGTCTGTTTCAACTCTGCTGGTCAGACGAGCGCTTGAAGCTGCCAGCCAGTGAATCCATGACCTCATTGGTATTCAATGGCTGTTTGTTTAAAGTGCTGGACTCTGGCCGCGCTGCCCTCCTGTGTGTGTGTGGGTGTGTGTGTGTGTGGGGGGGGAGCATCAGTGTGTGGGGGGGGAAGTATCAGTGTGTGCGTGTGGGTGTGTGTGTGTGGGGGGGGGGGGGAGCAGCAGTGTGTGTGTGTGGGGGAAGCATCAGTGTGTGTGGGGGGGAAGCATCAGTGTGTGAGTGTGTGTGGGTGTGTGTGTGTGTGTATGTGTGTGTGTGTGTGTGTGTGTGTGTGTGTGGGGAGCATCATTGTGTGTGTGTGTGTGTGTGTGTGTATGTGTGTGTCTGTGTGTGAGTGTGTGTGTGTGTGTGTGTGTCTGTGTGTGTGTGAGTGTGTGTGTGTGTGTGTGTCTGTGTGTGTGTGTGTGTGTGTGTGTGTGTGTGTGTGGAGGGGTCACACTGTTGTGTCTGTGGCAGATCAATCATGTGCTCATTGATCTTTCCAGCAGCGTAGTTTGGTTGCTCTGTAGTTTGTCTGTGCTGTAGGTTTGAGCTCACGCTGCATGGAGACGCAGGCTTTTCAAGGCTTTAAAGTGCAGAAACTGTTGCACCTCTACTGTGTGCAGTGAGTGAAAACGGGGCCCTTATGTTCTTGGTTCTGATTGGTCAAAAGTACTCACCTGGACCTCGTCTCACACCGGCCAATCAGAGCCAGTGTTGTGTTCTGACCCATTTAATGAAGCTGAGGATGAGCTGTCAGGATACATGCTGACGTTTACGTGACGATGCTTTAAGTGTGGACCAATCAGAACCAAGCTTTCAGGCCAGTTCAGCACAAGTTGATGTGTTTCTGTAGGATGAAGTCACGCTGCCTGTAATAGAGCATGAAGACGAGTCAGAGGAGGAAGAAGAAGAAGCAGAACACCTTCATGTTTCTGTTCTGCAGTTTTTATTCTTCTATATTTTGACCTCAAACATTACAAACACCAGCAGCAAACTCACAGATCTGAACAAAGTGAACTGGATCAGAGCCGAGTGAAGAATTTAATCTCATCACACTGAGCTCACATGTCTGAGATACAATCAGAGGGAAGAGGAGAACACTCAGAATCTTTGTGTTTAATCTGTTTGACTTGCTTGACAAATCAGAAAGCTTTCACGTAGTTAAAATTGGCTTGTTGTCATGGTAACAGCTTTATTGTTTACACATCAGTCTCTCCCTCTCCCTCGGCAGCTGGGAGGCGAGCCAGCGGACGGTGCCTCGGCGGGATTCCTCCCAGGTGTGTCCGGGCTCGTATCCCAGGTCCCTCTTGGCTCGCTGGTAGGAAAAGCTGAACGGCGTGTTGAGCATGGTGAGGAGCTGCCGGTTGACCGGAGGGACGACGCGTTTGAAAGGGCGGAGCATCGCGCACAGGAGCTCCAACAAGAAGCAGAGCAGGTAGAGGAGCCGGAGGGGCAGGCGGGGCTTGGCCTGGATGCTGAAGCCCAGAGGCGACATCACCAC
Organism: Genypterus blacodes; assembly: GCF_046128005.1. NCBI lineage: Eukaryota > Metazoa > Chordata > Actinopteri > Ophidiiformes > Ophidiidae > Genypterus > Genypterus blacodes. Next base: position 78,924 of record NW_027467057.1, read on the forward strand.
GTGGTTAAAGTCTGAATAACTCACGGGCGGCGTGTCGTCAGAAATGTAGTAGAACTTCCCTCCGACGGCAGATCTTCTCTCTGGACCTCTGAGGCTGCGGGCGGCCTGCAGGTGAGCCAGAGCCACGTTGCCCACGTACACGGGGTTCACACGGGCCTCCGGCGCCGACATCCGTAACAGAACGTCTCTGTTTCGGATCCCGTCAGCCATGTGGCCCAGCAGGAAGCGGCAGCCCTCCCCGTAGATGTACATGGGTCTGAGGGCACAGGTGGCCAGCCGGCCCCCGTTCTGCAGCACCTCGCCGTGGGCCTGCAGGGTCCTCTGCTCCGCCTCCTTCTTGGTCTGACTGTAGGCAAATTTCAGGGTGCACTCATATACTGTGTCCTCGTTACCGTTGACGATGGGGTCACCCCTGGGGTTTGGACCTGCCACCTCCAGGCTGCTGGTGTAGATGAAGGACGCCACGTTCTCCTGGATACACGCCTCCAGAAGCATCTGTGTCCCTGGACAGCAAAGATGAAGGTGAGGTCACATGTTTATGTGCTGATATGATCACACGCACACGCACAGACGCACACACAGGCACACACACGCACACACACGCACACACACGCACACACACAGGTGACCTTTGACCCGTCACAGTGGCTACAGAGCTGTGTGTGATACCTCTGACGTTGACGGCGTGCAGCTCGCTGTACTCCACCACGCCTATGACATCGATGAGGGAGGCGATGTGGAAGACGAGCGACGCCCCTCGACAGGCTCTCCTCACAAAGTCCCCGTCCCTGATGTCCCCCTCAAAGACACTCAGCTGGGTGTCCCCTCTGCTCTCTGACAGACAGGAAGACACACAGCAGCACGCTCAGGCTCAGGCTCAAGTGTGACTCTGACAAGGACATGAAGACGGAGACGCTGTCCGCCAAACTATCAGCTCAGTGATCTGAGTCACTCTGTTCAGATGGATTCACTTTGAAACTGAATCTCAATTAAAAGAAAGCTGGAATAAAAGAAATCTTAACACAAACAAACAAGAGAAGAGAAGTTTAACATCAAACATCTACAGAGACAGCTTGGTTGGAAAAATACATTTTAAAAAAGCTAAAAAAAACACAAATCCTTTCTGTGGTGTCCAGGTTTGCAAATATAAAAGTACAATGTTGAGTATATAACTAAAGAAATGACTGAGAGACGACCATGAAGCCCCTCTGGGCTCTAGAGAGCTAAATGTCTAAACCAGAGTCTTCAGGTACTTCAGGTTTTACCCTGTAGGTTCTGCAGGAGTTGAGGTTGGACGTGTTTGTCCAGCAGTCGGACCTCGGCCATGTCCTCCTCGTCCAGCAGCAGTCTCACCAGCCTCTGTCCCAAGAAGCCGCAGGCCCCCGTCACCACACACACTTCCCCTTTCAGAGACATGTCGCTCTTTCAGACTGAGCCTGACTGAAGATGAGAGCTGGGGTTTGATGTCCTTCCCCATGTGGGCGTTAGACATGTCGCCCTGTTGTCTTTGGGGTAGAGGGTGTGGTCAGACGCTGTGACGCCGGTGCTGGAAGGTGTTCAGGAGTGAGACAGTCTGTCTCTTTGTTTGGTCCTTGACATCTGGGCTGCTTATCGTCTGCGGTCTTATCTGGAGAGTGAAGGGAGAAGAGCCAAGGCTGCTTTCACCATCACTCTCTGTGTGTGTGTGTGTGTTTGTGTGTGTGTGTGTGGGTGTGTGGGTGTGTGGGTGTGATGAATGAGAGTTGCATTTTTGTTGATATTCTGAGATAAAGATGAAAAGTTGAGCCATTTTATTTTTTATTTCAAACCCATGAAGTGCAGCAGGAGCAGCGGAGCATCGGAGCATCGGAGCAGCGGAGCATCGGAGCATCGGAGCATCGGAGCATCGGAGCATAAATACATAAGAAGTGATTTCCCCTCATGACAGAATGAGAAAATTCAGCATTTCAAAGCTGGTGATCTGCTGATGGAGCTGAAGGTTGGATTGTTCATCTCCACCCTCAGCTGGTTGCACACCAAGGTGCACTTCCTACTGGTCACCAATAGATGGGAGCAAAAGCCATAATTTACTTACAGAGAAGTAATCAAATGTCTGACATGACAAGTGGGTCAATGTTGTTGCTTTGTTGTAAGTTGTGTCATTCTGGAGATGTTTAGCGTGGAGGTATCTGATCTGTAGGTCTTTGAATGGACCACTGACCTTTGACCCTGAACCACATCAGAAGATCATAGATGTGACGAGGCGTTGGCTTCACTAGAGCATAACACAGTTCTATTCATGAATCCAGGAGATGGAGGGCAGAACTTCTATCTGTGTACTTTGCTTCCATGTGAGTCCATTCAAAGGCCTGGGGACTTCAGGTGGACTCCAGATGTCTCCAGAATGTTACATCTTACAACAAAACAAGTCAGTGAGCTCAATCAGATGTAAATGAGGGAGATTTTTGTCAAGCTGCCAAAGCCACAGCTCCTGACTTCAACGGCCCTCTTATCCCACCGCCCCCCTCCTGGCTGAATCAGGGCGTCCTGTCAGTCTTTGGCGGGGGGCAGGGGACACTCTTGTATCTGAGCCTCGTCCACAGACCCCTCAGGCAGGTGCACGGTCATGGTACAGGCCCGGATCCCCCCCAGGGGCTCCAGGACGTTGAACACCCTGTCCCACACGTCCTGCTCTGGATCGTATCGCTGCACGATGTCCACCATGCACCTGCTGTTCCAGGAGTACCCCCCCACCACGTAGATCTGCCCGTCAAACACCGTCACGCCCACGTCGCTCTGACCCCGGGGCATGGACGCCACCCCCGTCCACTGGTCTGTCTTGGGGCTGTAGTACTCGCAGCCCAGGACGTCGTCGTAGTCGCTGCTGCCCCGGAAATGATTCCCTCCCATGACGTAGAGGCGCTCGCCCGCGGTGCACATGCAGTGCAGCCCGCGCAGATCCATCATGTCAGCACGCTGACTCCACGCGTCGGTGGAGGGGTCGTAACACCAAAGCTCCTTCTGGAAGGTGTCACGGGTGATGCCGCCTGTGTGACGAGAGGAAAGGGAACAGCAGAGTCAGCAGCAGTCCTGCCATGCTGGACAACGTCTCTACTGCAGACTCTACTGAAGTCAACAACCAAGGCCAAACACAACGACCAAAACCTGCATCTCTGTCTACATCTGACCTTCATCCTCTGACCTTCATCCTCTGACCTCCTGACCTTCTAAACCTCCATAGTAACCTGAATGATATCATTTTGAGTTTTCTTGAAAGCATTCACATGTGTGTATAGAAGCAGACTTTCTGTCTTGCCGTTATTATTGACTTGATTGACAGGAGGGAGCTTGTGGAGTGTGTGTAAGCTGCTCCGCTCTGTGGGGGGTGCTGGGTTTAAACCTTGTCAAATTGAGTTCTGGCCCTTTTCCGCTGTGGGTCTGAAGGTTTCCTGCGTTCTCAACCCCACATGTAAATCCTCCGCCTGTGCTCGCAACATGAGCAGCAGTTTCCTGTCCAAGGTTGCTAAGGAACCCCGCAATGTCAGAAATAAAACGCTGCAAATAAAGCTGCTGCAAAACAGGAAGTGGTTTCAAAAAGGTCAACTGAGGCAGCTCGCTATTCACGGCGTCAAAACTGGAACTTAGAGTTGCAGGAAGATGTTGCATGATGAGCGTCGGCTTTATCATCATAGCAAATCCCTCTTCATCATGAGGAGGAGCTAATCAAGCTGAGAGCTGAGACGCTGAGCGGCTGAATGTTCCCACAGGTAAAGTGGAGATGGGAACCATTCTACCAGTGCAGGAATGGAACAGTCAAAGGTCCCTTAAGGTCCCTAAAGGTCCCTGAAGGTCCCTGAAGGTCCTTAACAGTCCGTAAAGGTTTGCTTCTTATTCTGAATGGTATTTATGGTACTTTATTTATGCCGTTTATGTAAAAGACAAATGTCCCAAAGGGGGCAGAGTAGCTGTGGAGTCAGCTTTGGGTTGGATGAGGACTCGTTGCTCACTGACCTGAGATGTACATGAGGTCCCCGTGAACCGTCCCTGCGTGTCCGTAGTGAGGCTCCATCATGTTGGTCACAAACGTCCACTCGTTCTTCCTCAGGTTGTAGCACTCCACCGTGTCTGCAGTCACACAGCACAAACACACACTTCATCTCACGCACTCACGTTTTAAACTGCTTCATTAAATGACTTGTGTTGCATCTAAACGAGCATTCTAAGCGGCGCAGGCCCGGTGGTTACGCTCACCGATCTCTCCTGAGGTGTTCCTCCCACCGACGGCAAAGAGTTTTCCTTTCAGAGCGCTGAGGTGGAAGAAGGTCCTCTTCTCGTTGAGTGAGGCGATCTGGATCCACGTGTCAAAGCGCGGGTCGTATCTGTAGGCGCTGTCGATGGCCGTCTTCCCCTTGGTGTCATAGGTGCTCTGACCTGTAGGGGTCAACATACAAGACATCATCACAAAACTGAAGACGCGCATCATCATCATCATCATCATCCAACTCATCAACAACTCATTGTCTTGGTCACTGACCTCCAACAATGAAGAGAAAGCCTCCCAGCAGAGCCACGCCATGCTGGTACCGTGGGACCTCCATGGGTCGTAGCGCCCTCCAGTGACCACTTTTCTCATCATACAGCCTCAGCTCCCGGCTCACCACCAGCTGCTGTCGCATTACGCCACCTAGAGCTAGAATGTGAGTGGTGTCCGAGCGGATCTGCGTCCGCTGGCTCTGCAGGGCGGGCTGCAGGAACGGCATCATCTGGTAGTTGCTGGCCTCCAGCAGGAGGTTCACGCAGGCCGTCTCAGAGCGCATCAAGGGGTTTCCCCCCTCTTCATCCTCCTGGGAGATCTGTATCAGCTCACTGGGGCTCATCAATGGGAAGCGAATGTGACGCATCAGAGCGTAGAGAGAAGAGTGGCGCTTGTCTCTGTCGTGGTCCAGCCAGGCCCTGACCAGGTGGTACAGCTCCATCTCAGAGAAGCCCTGCAGAGTGTTACTGGCCAGAATGTGGACCAGGCTGGTCTCAGACAGCTGCAGGTAGCGCTCGCTCTGCACCAGAGCTGCCAGGTTCTGGCTCAGAAACCTTCCTAGTTTTGAGAAGAAGAAGGATCAACTTTAAAGCCTGAGGAGTTTTACTCAATGAAATGATCTGTGGGGAAATTGTCTCATTCTGAACTCGCTCACTGATGTTTATGTCTTTGCTGGTAAGTTATTGTGTAGATGTTCTTCTCCTCTTCAGGTCTGTAGGTCTCTAATGGACCCTTATGGATCCATGAACACGTGTCATCTAAAGCTCCTCTACATGAAGTTTAGATACATACTAATATGTTGACCTCTGACCTTTGACCCTGAACCCTCTGCATGTTATCATGGATCTCTGGTAGATGAGTTAAACCTTCCTCACCTATGTTCTGCTGAACGTCTTCTAGCAGCAGGTCAGCTGCGATGTGCTCCACCTCCACACAGTTATCAATCGTGAGCTGCACCACAAATACACAGGAAGATAAGCAGCATTCCCTAAACTGTTTCCTCTACTTGCTTTTCTTCCAGCAGGCACATGTGAGAGCCAAATGAACGCTGGAGTGACAGTGAAGATCTTCCACCATCTAATATCCTCACTTTCCACTGATGTCATTATGCAGGATCCTGTGTTGTGTGGAGTCAAAGCCTCTCACCTCGCTGCTTAACAGCTGATTACAGAACCTCAGGACAGGCAGAACCTGCAGGAAGTTGGCCGCCTCCAGCGTGTCCTGCAGGGTGGAGATGTTGAGTCGCACCCTGGACGTGTAGATGAACTCTATGATGTTCTTTAAACCTGCTGTGGTGACGCCGTGCAGCTTTATCTCTCTCATCTCCTGCTCCTTCATGCCTCCTGAACAGGAAGAGCAAGAACATAAACACAAAGGGATTTATGAGGGTCTGAGTGTGTGTGTGTGTGTGTGTGTGTGTGTGTGTGATGATAGATTGATGCTGTAAAGACAAACAGCACATAGGCATAAACCTGTGTCTCATGATGACTGGAGTTTGGTCCTTAAAGTGAGGGAGAAGTGAAATGCAGAACTGAGGCCACAGTCTCACTTCTCACTTCCTCTTTTCTCCTACCCGTGTTTACGTGAGAGTGAAAGGCAGAGCGGTTAAGTCTTAAGGGTGTAGTTCAGCTCCTCACCAGTGAACATGGCTTTGAAGTAGTCTGAGGCTGAGGCCATGATGACCCTGTGGGCTGGGAAGACCTGCGTGCTGTCACCAGGGGACAGGAAGACGTCACAGAGGGTCTCATCTGCCCGGAACGTCTCCAAGCCCTTTGAGGAAAAATCCCAAATATTAGTATGATGAGCAGCCTCTGTGACGTTTATACGCCTTTAATGTAAACCTTAGACACAACAGATACAGGAAGACGACCCGGCGTTCCTCATGTAAGCTAACCCTGGCTGACATACATGACATGACGCTCTGCATGTGGCTGGAGTGAGTGAGTGTAAATGTGCTGCACCTGCAACACAGCAGCTCCATGCTCACTGCTGCTGAACTCCTTGGACAGCGGCCGGGGGGGCAGCTGGGGCTTCAGGGTCCTGTTTGGGGGTTGAGGGACCTCAAGCGGGGCGGGGGTGGGATCACGTGCGGCTGCGGCCAGAGCCGGAGGAGGTGCGGGAGCTGGAGGAGGTGCGGGAGCTGGAGGAGGTTCAGGAGCTCTGTCATCTACAAACCCAAACAGCTGATTAGTCTCATGACCTCCCATGACCTCCCATGACCTCTCATGACCTCCCATGACCTCCCATGACCTCTCATGACCTCTCATGACCTCTCATGACCTCTCATGACCCCTCATTCCACCTCATTAGGGTCTTCTTGTTCAGATGGTACCCACCCTGAGTAGGTCTGAGGGGTGCAGCAGCAGCAGGTCTGTCTGGTCTCTGATGTCTGCCGCTCAGGCGAGACAGCCTGCGACTCAGCCTCCCCGGGATGTTGTCGTCTCCGCTGCCACTAAAGGGGAGGGGTTAGAACATAGATTAAGAGGGGCGTGTCCTTTACTCCATCACATATCTGGCTAAGCAAAGTGGCCAGATGTTCCTCTCCTCCGCTCCCCTGAGGCCTCCTGAGGTCTTCACAGGCCAGACGGGCTCTGTAACTCCTCCAGCGTGTTCTGGTTCTCCTCTAAGTTGGATATTGGTGGATCACATCCCCAGGGAGGCGTCCAGAGGGCAGCGGGTCAAGTCTGAGCTCTGTGCTGATGGAGCTCCTCGCTCTGACCCCAGACTGCTTCCATCCATGGACTCCACATCTTCATCTCACTCCTGTTATGTCAACAAGCCTCACATATGAAATCAGGTAATGGAATCTGATCCTTACCCCATCTGATCTCCCTCTTGAGGTTGAGGACTGTTGTTACGCTGAGACCTCCTAGGTGGAGAGGAGAGGAGAAGGTGTTAGGTCTTAATGTTTAGACCCTGCAGAGGAGTCAAGGAGTTCATATGTGTCGTTAATGAAACCATAAACTCATCTGGTTGAGACTTGGGTGAGAAAAGACTTGTTTACATTTTAAACTAGCTCTAAATCTTAATCTCTCATTTTCTCCAGATTTCTAGAAAATATGAGCCACAGACGGACAGATAAGACCGAGTGTGAAGGTCGTCTGGAGGACATTCCATCAGAAAACGTTCCTCTGAAACAGTGACTTTGGTTTCTTTGAGATAAACAAACTTGAACCAGGCTCCAGGAATCAGATCGTTCTCTGGTCTGAGCTCTAATCTGTGATCATCTGTGCTCTGGTACTAATCTGCCCAGATCCAGATATTGATCCTATCTGACGAACACCGGTTGTATCTGTCATGTTTGTAACAGCTGAGACCTGCGAGGGCTTAAACCGAGCCAAGGAAGGAGCAAGGAGGCTCAGAAACGAGTCCTCTGACCCTGCCGTGCTCCGGCAGGTGGACCGCATGGATCTGGAGCTGCCACCTACCTGGAAGAAATCCTCCTCCACAGGCTTGATCCCAGGCCTCCCTCCAGCCTGTCAGCCACAGCAGCACTCAGCTCACAGAGGAAGGCAGCAGGACGTCGTCTGCACTGCAGCAGCTGGAAGCATCTGGGTGAGCTTCAACGTTTCTTCGCCTTAACCGAGACCTTGCTCACTTCCTGTGCTACTTCTCTTTCTCTCGTCTAGTCTTTCCGCATGTTGCAGCTTCCCGCTCGTCATAAGTGAAACAAAACCTTCTGCAGGTTTTCGGTGTTCAGGTCTCAGGTACCTGGACCCTTTGAGTTCTAATTGTTTCTGTGGATCAGGTTTTCTGATTTATAACTGAGGAAATCCTGCAACAACTGAAGCCTCTATTGGTTGATCATGTTTATCATTCATTAGTTTGAACTTTTCTCTTCTTTTATTGGCTAAACATAGAAAACAAGTTGATTCTCATCAGATGTGAAAAGAGCAGAGCAAGTGTTTGACCTTTAGCTGTGGCTTTGTGGCTGAGTCTGATCTGTGGCGGTGCTTCGTCCTTCTTCCTGTGAAACTCTCTGCTTGTTTCAGCAGAGCGTCTCCGTCTGCCTCACTCTACTGAGACAAATGTAAAAGCTTCTATGTTCAAACCTGTGCGGTGCTTTGAAAGTCCCAGATCCTGCTGTTCACGCTGAGTGAAAACAGCCCGTTTCTTCAGGCCCACGCAGACAGAGACCCTGACTACATGCAGGTCAGAGTGTGAGTGTGAGTCAGACGTTAACACAGAGCTGTTAGGATTCCTCCCTCATTGCTGAAATGTTGTTGAACGCAAAACCACGAGTTAGGAGAGAAGAATAAGGCGATGAGGCTCTCAGCAGGTCTTTATTCACACACAAGCATCCTCACAGACCACAGTGGATCTGCTCCACAGCTCTCATGAACACTTCCTCCATCACTTTGTAGCTTTGTATCGTCCAATATCACATACAGGCCTCCCCAAAGGCTTCACAGGCCAAAACACAGCCACTTCCTGTATCTGCCACAAAGCTCACAGGCCCTCTGACCCCACAGGCTCTCTGACCTCTGACCCCACAGCCTCCCCTCCTCCCCTCCCCTCTACACACTCACACATTCTGGTAGTGGGCCATCTAGACAGTCTTGTTGTGTGAACGCAGAGAGCCTGCTGTATGAACATACTGGAGGCTGATCAGCTGGTCTGAGTCGGTGCTGCCCCCTGCTGGTGCCTCAGAGTTTGGACAGCTGAATGAGGTTCCTGGTGATTTCAGCCACATTCCTGCAACCTGGAGAAGACAAGAAACAGGAACACGGAGCATTGAAGTGAGGTGATAGGACAAACACACAGATGTGAGGATGGTGCGGTGACGTCGCTTGCTCGCCTGATAACGCCATGGACAGACGGAACTCATCGTTTAAGATTTGCAGGACTTCCTTCAGGCCTTCCTCCCCCTGAAAGATCAGAGGGACATTTGACTGAAATGATGACACACACACACACACACACACACACACACACACACACACACACACACACACACACACACACACACACACACACACACACTACCTTGTAAGCGAGGCCCCACACTGCCGGCCGGCCAATGAACACACACTTTGCTCCCAGCGCCAGCGCCTTCAACACGTCACTTCCTGTCCTGATGCCTCCGTCCACATAGACCTCCATCCTGCCCTGAACCGTGTCCACGATCTCTGACAGCGCGTCGATCTGTGAGGAAAGAGGAAGACGATGAGGAAGGCTCATGGCTCCACAGTGATCCAGGCTCAATCTGTCAGTCACAGGATACAAATCTGTCCACTTGGTGTCAGACCCCAGAATTGGCCGGTACGTACCGAGGCCGGGCCGCCGTCCAGCTGTCTCCCCCCGTGGTTGGACACGATGATGCCCTGGACGCCGTGTTCCACCGCCAGCTCTGCGTCTTCCTTGGTCAGGATGCCCTTGATGATGATTGGCAGGCGGGTGATGGACTGCAGCCAGTAAACATCCTTCCAGCTGATGGACGGGTCCAAGGAGTTGGCAGGAATGCCGTACTCCTCTGAGCCTGTAGCCGTTTGCTGAAGGTACAGCACAGATTTGTCCCACGTGTTCTTTTTCTACACGTGTTGACTTTTTTGTACCATCTGTAAACACATTCACCTACCTGGAACATTCCTTCAAAGTTCTTGACCTTGAGATGTGGCGGCAGCTTGAACTGGTTGCGTATGTCATCGCGGCGCTTTCCGGTGTACGGCACGTCCACGGTGAGGACCAGGGCCTTGTAGCCCAGCGCCTCGACGCGGTGCACGATCTGCTCCGACAGCTTGCGGTCCCGGTACACGTACAGCTGGAACCAGCGGTAGCCGTTAGGAGCGGCGGCCACGATCTCCTCCACTGAGCAGGTGGAGTAGGTGCTGGTGATGTAGCAGGTGTCCAGCGCGTCTGTGGCTGTGGAAACAAAACAGGAAGAACACCGTCTCTGAACATAAACAAGGTCCATGTAAACATCTCTGCACCCCTGCAGCACGGGTGTGACGGGGAACACAGGCGTTCCCAGCTGGGAATACCTCCTTCCTGCTTTGCTGTGGGAATCCAGCATGACAGCCAACATCCATTTGCTGAACAGAGGGACTTAAACCCTTCACTCACAGTTTACTGCCCCTCATCTCTGAACCGGATCGTCTGCAAATAAAGGCGTTCATTTTTTTTTTTTTTTCCTAAGTTTCCCTTCATGTTGGCCTCCTCGCTCCCTCGTTCTCGTGTCCCTCATTGCTTACAGGATACCCCAGAGGCTCCTCAGTGTGGAGCAGAGTGGAGATTATGCTGAGTGATCATGCACAGCGTCCTCACCGCGGGCCGTGGCCACCTCGCCCTCGTGCCACGCCAGGCAGTGAAAGGCAGTCGGTGCGATGCCGACCGGGAAGCTGATTTCCGTCCCCTGCACGGTGGTCCGGGTGTCGCTCACCGACACGTCCCTCAGGACCCGAGGCCTCAGGCGGATCCTGAAACACAGCCAACAGGTGAGTTTAACTTCCTGTCACTCACCCTCAAACACGTTACAGCAGAGTGAGCCGCTGCATTCTGCTCACAACACGCCAAAGCTCCACTGAGCTGTTTTCAGCTTCCAAGACAGTTGTTGTGTTTATTATA